>NW_027203843.1:0-52695 GCF_024711535.1 Dipodomys merriami
AGAAATATATTCACATCAATACATCATAAGAAACTAAACTTGAAACTCCATTGTTTTACTAGCAAACATAACCCTAATATTATTCAGTCTTGGCATTCTCACTTGCAAAAAAGATGGTTGGTATTCCTTTTTTATTGTTTTATTTTCATCTTATTTAATCTTTAGGTAGTTTTGCACAGGGTATCCATCCAATTTGTCAGTTTCTAAGGTCTCTTTCATCTGTGATCACTTACCACTTTACTTTCCTACCCAAGGCATTTCCAGCCAGGACCAGTGTTGTGGTGTATACTTAAGGAACCCACTCTCATTGCAGTATGATTTTCTCTCCTTTATACCATTCAACCTTGTTAATTGCATGTAAGATAACTTCTTGTGACACACAGTAGATTACGTCAGTGGTGTAGATCTTTAAAACACAAACTGGTTAAGACACAGAAAAGTAAGCAATTTCTACTTAGAGTAGTGCTCCCATCTTTACATGGTTATTAACTATTTAAACACCTTCATAATATATTCAATTGGAAAAGATTATAATTATATTATTATAGTTGACCTCTTTCTTTCTTTCTTTCTCTTTCTTTCTTTCTTTCTTTCTTTCTTTCTTTCTTTCTTTCTTTCTTTCTTTCCTTTCTTTCTTTCTCTTTCTTTCTTTCTTTCTTTCTTTCTTTCTTTCTTTCTTTCTTTCTTTCTTTCTTTCTGTTTCTTTCTTTCTTTCTGTTTCTTTCTTTCTTTCTTCCTTCCTTTCTTTCTTTGTGTCATTCATGTGGCTTGAACTCAGGGCCTGACACTGTCCAGGCTTTGAACTGCCATCCTGAGCTCAGCCTCCTAAGTAGCTAGGATTACAGGTATAAACCACCAGCTCTTGGCTATAGTTGACCCTCTCATTGTAAGAAAATTCTCCTTCTTTATTGTTTTCTTTTCATTGATTGCCATGTCATAGCTCCATTTCTGACTTTTATGGTACTTAAGATAAGTTTTATGGAGCCAAGTACATGGTAGGTACTCAGGAGACTGAGCTTTGAGTCTCATGGTTCAAAGCCAGCCCCAGGCAGCAAAGTCTGTGAGACCCTTAGTTCCAATTAATCACAGAAAAAAAATGTGAAGTGACTAGAGTTTAAGACCTAGGACTAGGCAAAAAAAGCAAACAAACAGAAAAAAAAGTTTCATGGACTTTTCTTCCCAGACTGGCTTCACACACATCCTCAGACCTCAGCCTCCTGAGTTGGTAGGATTATAGGCGTAAGGTCCCAATAAAAGAGCTTGGTCAGTTTTTTAGTCATATATAAACATAACTACATCATAAGCCCTTGTTTTGTTCAGAATTAAATTTCTGAGATCACTTATATTGCTGTGTGTTGTGGTGGTTTATATAATCTGATTGCAGTGTACTATTCATTTACATAATTGTTCTACTCATCCATTGAAATGTAATTGATATTTGGGTGGTACTTAATTCCTAGCTGTTCTGAATAGTGCTCTATAAACATTCTTGTAGATATTTTTAATGAACATCTTACACGCATTTTTCCCTTTGGCCAATAGTGAGAACCATGATTCTAGAACTTAATGATGTTGCAACTTCCATTCCTAAGAGCAATGTAAAGCATTCCACTGACTCCCAATTCTCACCTCACCAGGTTTTCATTACAAAATTAAATATTATTATTATTACTATATGCCTGTAGTTAAAGAAGCACATGATTTTTTTTTTGGGTCCAGACATGGGCCTGAACTCTGGGCTTGGGCGCTGTCCCTCAGCTCTTCAGTTCAAGGCTAGCCGCTCTACCACTTGAGCCACAGCACCACTTCTGGCTTTTTTCTTTTTTCTTATGTGGTGCTGAGGAATCGAACCCAGGGCCTCAGGCAAGCAAGGCAAGCACTCTACCACTGAGCCACCTTCCCAGCCCCAAGAAGCACATGATTTTTTGAAACACTGAAGCTTTAAATAACAAAAAGTATAATCTTTGCAGAAAAGCTCTCTCTCATTCTATATATTATATATATATTATAGTATATACTATGTATACACAATTATACTATAATATATCATAGATATAATCGATGATAATCTATAATATATTAAATATCATAGATAAAATCTATATTATTATATGCCATATATAAGCTATGATATAAATTATATATTTTAGATATAATCTGATATAAATTATATAGTGTTATTTATCATGTATAATATATAGTATATGTTATATACTATTATATAACCTATGACATATATAGATATTATATTGATATTATAGATAAAATCCATAATGTAATTAATAATATAATATAGATACATAATAATATAATTACTATAGATATAATATTTAATGTAATATAGGTATAATCTATGATAAATATACTGCAAAATAAACTATAAATATTTTGTAATTATAAAGAAATATAATAATCTATTATATATATATATATAATATATATATATATGTATATATATATATATATATAATATATATATATATGTATATATATATATATATATATATATACATATAAATCAGTCTTAACTGAAAGATACTTTTGTTCCAGTACTGGGGCTTGAAATCGGGGCTTCATGTTCTTAGACTTGTGCTCAATCTGGCACTCTATCACTTGAGTTACACATCTATTTTCACCATTTTGGTGGCTTGTTGGATATGAGTCTCATGGCTTTTTCCCACCAGGGCTGGCCTTGGAAACTTAATCCTTAGATCTCAGCTTCCTGAGTAGTAAGATTACAGGGTTGAACCCTGGATGTTTGGCAAAAATAAATCTTTTAGAAAGATGCAGTCTGTGGTTCACTGTAAATATGTTGCTTGTATGAGAAGGCACTAGGTGGTCATGTTGTTTTACTGTGGAGATCAGAGTCGGGGAGAGGAGGGAAAGGAAGAAGGGAAAAGAAAGGAGGGGAAATGAAGAGAAAATAAAGAAGGGAAGGGAAGGGTCACGGTCGCACTATTATCATATAGAGATAACCTTATGATTTGTTCTTCATAATTAATTAATGGTTTAAATTCTTTATGTTAGCTGGGTCCTTATGGCTCATGCTTGTAATCCTTGCTACTCAGAAGGCTGAGATCTGAGGATCACAGGTCCACCTAGGCAGACAAGTCAGAGAAACTTATGTCCAATTAACCACTAAACATCCAGAAGTGGAGCTGGTGCTTAAGTGGTAGAGTGCTCGCTTAGCCTGCAGGAAGTTCTAGGTTTGATTCCTCAATACCACATACACAGAAAAAGCTGGAAGTGGCGCTGTGGCTCAAGTGGTAGAGCACTATCCTTGAGCAAAAGAAGCTCAGGGATGATGTCCAGCTTTAAGCCCCAGGACTGGCAAGGAAGAAAGAAACAAAAAGAAAGAGAGAGCGGGGGGAGAGGAGAGGAGAGAAATAAGAAGAAGGAAAAATGCTCAGGGACAGCACACCAGGATTGGCAGGCAGCAGGACAGAGTGGGGGTAGAAAAGACATGCATTCTCTTCCCTTTCCTTTAGACAAAATGATTCCTGTCAATATGACATTAGAGCCGATCATGAAAAATTGAACAATAATAAGCCTCTGATTATATGTAAAGGAAAATATAAATGTCTATAATATAAAACAGAAGCAATAAATAAAATATAAAAATATAGTGATAATGGCTAAGCTTTCTTTAACACCTTCATTAGGGCAAGCACTGAAACTGCAATTTTACTTTTTTTTTTGTCCGTCATGGGGCTTGAACTTTGGGCCTGGGTGCTGTCCTTCAGCTCTTCAGCTCAAGGCGAGCACTCTACCACCTGAGTTACAGCGCCACTTCCGGTTTTCTGGTGATTTATTGGAGATAGGAGTCCCACATTCTTTCCTGCTGGGGCTGGCTTTGAACCGTGATCCTCAGATCTCAGCCTCCTGAGTAGCTAGGATTACAGGCATGAGCCACCAGCGCCCTGCTTGCAATTTTTTTAATGAAACCCCTAAAATCCTTGTTCCCTAATTCAGCTTGCCCCAGGCCGTTTGACCTCAGTTTTGTTTAGAACTTTCATCACCAAGCTTTCTCAAAGAAAGTGGCTTTGAAGTGTGCAAGCTATCAGAGTAGTTCACAAAAGATGTTCTTCTATTTATATCTCAGTCACAGGAAGTGCCTCCATGAATTGCATGTCCAGTTTCAGTCAACTTTCCTTTGCAATGTCATATTCTGCAAATTAAATAATTGAGGGCAAAAGAATACAGTACTCGATGAGGTTGATCTAGATGCATTGAACTAATGAACAACCATGTTGAATTGAAAATTTTTTGTACCTTTTTTAAAAAAAGGTCCCCCCACAATAAAAATAAAAAATAAGGCCAGGCCTCGGTGACTCATGCCTGTAATCCTAGCTACTCAAGAGACTGAAATCCAAGGATCCCACTTCAAAGCAATCCCTGATAGGAAAGTCCATGAGACTCTTATCTCAAATTCCCTACCAAAAAATTTGGAAGTAAAGATGTGCCTCAAGTGATAGAGTGCTAGGCTTGAGTGATAAAACTCTGAGTTCATGCTACAGTACCAGCACAAAAAAATAAAACAATAAATGGAAAAAAGATACAGTATTAACTATTCTTGATTAAAATTATATTTATATAAAATTCTAAAGCCTAAACTAGAGATGGTAGCCTGGATTCTGAGACAGAGCCTGAAGATTGAGATCTTAGAACTATAGGAAAGACCATCTTAGCATTCGAGACATCAAATATTCAAAATGCATAATACAGACATAAATTCTGTGGATATAAGGGGAGAAAGCACTACCTCAGACCCAATTTACCACAATCCTAATATTTGAGTTCCATAACTAGGGTTCAGATAAAATTGTATGGAATTCCAAAAAATTAATCTAGCTGGGCACTGGTGAATCAAGCCAATCATCCTAGCTACTCAGGAGGTTGAGATTGTGAAAATCAAAGTTCAAAGTTAGCCCAGGCATCAAAGTCTATAACATTCTTGATAATTAACCACAAAAAACTGGCAGTAGAACTGTGATTCAAGTGTTATAGTGCCAGTCATGAGTGAAAAAGCTAAGAGACTATACCCAAGCCCTTGTACCAGAGAGACAAAGAGAGAGGGAGGAAGGAGGAGAGAGGGAGGGACTGGTGGGGGAGAGGGAAGAAAGAGAGGTTCGTGGGTCTTAGGGATTGTGCGACTTAAGGGAATGCTTGTCAAGGTGTTATTGCAATTATGTTACTTCTCTAATTAAGAAATAATAACAAAAACAAAAGACAAATATGAAAACATCCCAACTTCACTTTGAACTTGACCTCTCCTGCATTTTCTTTTCTTGTTTTATTCACAGGAAAGGGAGTTTAATGTAAATAATATTTCTAGATAAACAAACCATGACACTACTTATCCTTTTCTACCCCCATCCTTTTTCAATACATTTAACTTTGGCTACTATTTAAAAAAAACAAAAGCAAAAACAAAAATTTAGTACTTGATATTTCTCTCCTTAATATAAGTATAATTAAATATTTTAAAACCATCAAACTATAAGTAAATGTCTGAGCATTAAGATACGTAGGTATCTAGGGATCACTTGTAGGTATAAAGTAGTTAAAATGACCCAAAGCTATAGCTCTCTTGCAAACAAATGTCCTACACAAAAGTCGAAAAGAAAAGTTAAGCAAAGCAGACAGAAATGGAATTCTTATTTCTTTCAATGGTCAAAGCAAGAAAGATGCTCAAATTTTTATACAGAGATATAAAAAATAAGAACCACTGCAATACAAATAAGAATTTTTTCAATTTATAAGATGCTAGGAGAGAGAGTAAAAGAATCAGAGGAAGAAATAAACGCCAGACAGGATGTGTCACATCATGCTCTCCACCTCCCCCATCATCAAATTTCCACTCTCTAAAATAAACAACTTGGTTAAAACTCTTTTTTACCAATGGTATAAAACCTTTAATTTATTCACAGCATGGCTAAACAGAAGCATGGTGTCTTTTTTGTTGTTGTTTTTCCTGAGAGCATGTTTCACACCATTCTTTTCTAGGACTTGAGATATAAGATCTTTTATTCCAGAGCAAATAGACCTCTTGTTCGTATAAAACCTGAACTTGTTCCATGGTATCCATGAACTTTGAAGGGAAGAGTTACCTCCTAACTACAATAGTGAATCACTTAGTAGCTTTAACAATCCATTGAGTCATCCTTCCAGAATCTTCCTTGAATTTCATCAGTCTTTTCTTTTGTTGCTTAGAGAACTTGGGCTGTGGTTAGATGAATCTCATATAAGACATACTCCTTAATGGTTGAGCATCATGAACTTTCTCAAACAGGCAACTCTCTACATTAACCTAATTGGATTTTCTTGATATGCAAAGTTAGGAGGGTAGTGGGAGAAAAAAAAAGCAAACTAAATGACTCCAAACCCAAACTCTAGCACTAACTGTACCCATAAAAACAGATGGCAGCAATTTTAGTACAGTAGAGACTTACAAGGGAATGATAAATTAATACATCTTGGAAGCCCTGCATTCATGTACCCTGTAGTCAGACTGTAGTAGTTTTACTTACATTTTTATTTCTATATTTCAACTTTCCCACCTAGCATGTCACATTTTATTGACATTGAGGGTTTTTTTTGCCAGAATAAAGACATATTTAAACTAATTGAAATAATATTGATTCCTCAGTAGGGAAAATGGTGCGGTTCTTTTAATTATAGTAATGTCATATCATGAAAGAAGTTGGGGTTATTTCTTCAGGAATAGTCACCAGTTCTTTAGACTTAAAGGTGTTTAAAAAGTCCCTAAATCACACTGGATCTGTATTTGTTGCCCTGCAGTCTCTTCCCCATCGCTAAAGGAGGGTAGAACTGGCTGAGCCAGTGGGACTGGTCTCTGCTCTTTGTCTGGTTTTTAATGTCCACAGGCTTGGCAGGAGCTCTTGAGGTGAGAAGTTTATCAGCCCTGGGCTCTTGGAAAAGTTCATCACCAAAGAATGTCCCCCAAGTGAACAGAACACAACCCAGGTCTGTCATCTGTCTTCTGCTTCTTATTAGAGAAGTCCTTTAAACAGCAGATTTGTTTTCCTAGCACTTGAGCATGCTCAGATGCATTGCTTCATTTGCTGACAATTTCACTGATGGGGGGGCGGGGAAGCAAAAAAAAAAAAACCTGCTACAAGAATTTCCTTAGTAACCCTGAAAGGTCATGGGGTTCATCAAAGTGTGGGGAAATCTGTGGGGAACACAGGTAGCAAAGATGGCCCTGAGAGGAAGTTGAGTGGGCAGAGCTAGATTTGTTTAGGTTCAGTGTGTAAACATCTCATGGAAGGTTGGGTGCATGATAAGGTATGGCCTTTCAGTGATTGGTTGATCCCATTTCCTCTCCTCCCACGCAGTCTTTTGCTTTAAAAAGGGGATGCTCCCTGTTAATAAATTAGTTCCTGCTTGACTTGACTCCCCGCTGTGTCTGATTGTCTCCTGGGCTAAGGGAGGCTGGGGAACAGGTGAGCAGCCACACTTACCCCTCCTCGGACCCCGTCAAAGCACTTCCCATTTGGAGCACTCTTTCTACGCAGAATTTTCTCTAATAATTTCTCTAATACTTCCAGCATTTCATCTCTGTGGCCTTTTTGGAAAAGTGAAAAAGGGCTGTCCACTCACCAAAAAAAAAAAAAAAAAGAAAGAAAGAAAAGAGGGCTGGGAATGTGGCTCAGTGGTAGTGTGCTTGCCTAGCATGCGTGAAACCCTCAGTTCAATGGCTCAGTACCACATACACAGAAAAAGCTGGAAGTAACACTGTGGCTCACGTGGTAGAGCCTTGAGCAAAAGATGCTCAGGGGCAGTGCTCAGACCCTGAGTTCAAGCCTCAGGACTTGCAAAAAGAAAGAGAAAGAGAGATAGGAGAGAGAGGGACAGAGAGACAGAGGCAGAGACACACAGAGAGAGAAAGAACGAAAGAAAGAAAGGAAGAAAGAAAGAGAGAGAGAAAGAAAGAAAGAGAGAAAGAAAGAAAGAAAGAAAGAAAGAAAGAAAGAAAGAAAGAAAGAAAGAAAGAAAGAAAGAAAGAAGGAAGGAAAGAAAGAAAGGAAGGAAGGAAGGAAGGAAGGAAGAAAGAAAGAAAGAAAGAAAGAAAGAAAGAAAGAAAGAAAGAAAGAAAGAAAGAAAGAAAGAAAGAAAGAAAGGCAGGGATGAAGGAAGGAGGGAAGGAAGGAAGAAGGAAGGAAGGAAGGAATGAGAGAGAGGGAGGAGGAAGGAAGGGAGGAAGGGAGGGAAGGAGGGAGGGAGAAAGAGAGAAAGAGAAGAGGAGGGGGGAGAAAGATCCATTGGAAGAAACACATTTCTAATGATTCCAACAATTTTCTTCCCATTCCCATTCCACATTTCCGATTAAACAATTCTAAAACTTGCATGTGCATGTGGAGTATCCACACTCTCTCAGGTATCGTTTTAAAGGAATAAGCAGCTGGATGCAGGTGACTCATGCCTGCAATCCTAGCTACTCAGGAGGCTGAGATCTGGGAATCATGATTTACAGCCTGTCTAGGCAGTTAACTCCTTGAGACTCTTATCTCCAATTAACTACTCAAAAAAGTCAAAACTGGCACTGTGGCTCAAGTGATAGAGTGATCACCTTGAGCAAAAGAAGCTCAGAAATTGTCCATTTTGCTTAACATCATCTTATCTGGTCCTATGTACAGAGCTTTTGACCTTTTCCGCTTATCCTATACATGTACTAGTTATTGCAAATAAGGGAAACCATGGGACCTATTAAGTTTCTTTGGGCCTGGCTGAATTCACTTAATATAGTTTTTTCCAAGAGTTTCCATTTCATAACTTTCTGATTGAGGCATATAATTTTATTATATATTTATACCACACTTTCTTGATCCATTCATCTACTGAGGGGCATCTGGGTTGGTTACATATCTTAGCTGCAATAACCATATTTGTGCTGGTAGCATTAGTATGGTCTTGTTTGTGATCATTTGGGTAAATACCCAAAAGTGGGATTGCCAGGTCATAGGGAAGCTGTATGTGGAGTCTAAGTGAAATGAACCCCAAGATAGGGACACGTTTTTTTTCTTTCTTGCTATTGTTCCTAACGAATTTATAATGTACTATGTGATTTTTTTCCATTTTTTATTTTATTGTAAAAATACTGTACAGAGGGGTTACAATTACATGGGTGAGATAATGAGTACCTTTCTTATCAAGCATTGTAGCCTCCTCCTTTGTTTCTCCTCCCCATCCCTTCCCATCCTTCCCCCGCCCCCCCACCCAATCCTCCTCTCCCCCTCCGAAAGTTGTAAAGCTTGTTTTCGACATAACGACTTGTACATCTCATTGTTGCAATGGGTCCACCTGTATCCCTATTTAACCGATTTGTTTTTTCCCTTCCCCTCCACAAATTATACCAGCATCAAATACAGTGAAAGCAGGGGTTATACTGTGGGGGAGGGACTTACAAAGAAACAAAGAAATAATTTTATAAATGTGTTAGAGACAATCACATGTAAGAATAATACATTTGAATACATATCTTAGGGTTCATTTCACTAACATCAACTTACCTGACCTTTTCTGCTTGACTCAGAAATATACTAGTTATTGCATACAAGGACAGAAGGGAACCTTACTTCATTGTTGGTGGGAGTGTTCAACCACTTTGGAATACAGTATGGAGGTTCCTCAAAAGACTCCACATAGAGTTCCCCTAAGACCCAGCCATCCCACTTTGGGGCATTTACCCAAATATTCACAAACAAGACCACACTAAAGCTACCAGCACGCTATGTTTATTATTGCAGCATTATTTACCATAGCTAAGATATGGAACCAACCCAGATGCCCCTCAGTAGATGAATGAATCAAGAAAATGTGGTATATATACACAATGGAATTCTATGCCTCCATCAGAAAGAATGACATTGCCACATTTGTTAAGAAATGAAGACTTGGAAAAATTATATTAAGTGAAGTAAGCCAGGCCCAAAGAAACATGTTATTTTTTTTGTTTCTTTGTATGTTCCTCCCCCATGGTATAACCCATTTTCACTGTACTTGACGTCGTTCCCTGCATCTTATATATAGACTTCTCTAGCTTTGGGAGAAGGGAAAAAGCAAAATTCTTAAATAGGTATACAGATTGACCCATTGTAACAATGAGATGTACAAGACACTATGTTGAAAAATGAAGTTTACAATTTAGGTGGGGAAGGGGGGAGGGAGAGAGTGTAGTTGGGGAGATGGGGAGGGAAGGGATGGTAGAAGAAAAACAAAGGAGGAGGTAACAATGCTCAATAGGAAATGCACTCATTACCTTGCTTCTGTAACTGTAACCCCTCTGTACAGTATTTGTACAAAAAAATGTATTTAAAAGAAGGAAAGAAACAAAGTGTCCAGACCGAGTTCAAGCCCAAGGATTGGCAAAAAAAGGAAGCAGACTTCTATATGTAATAGCATTCAATAATAATAATAATTATTATTATTATTATTATTAATAATAATAATAATAATAATGGAAGAATTATATCTTGTTTTGGTTTTGGTTTAGTTTTAGTGCTTTTAGTTTTGGGTTTTCTTTTCATGACAGGGTCTTGCAATGTAGCCCAGACTGCCTTGATCTCTTAATCCTCCTGTGTCCAGAGTGCAGGGATTATAGACATGCATTACCAAATTTGGCTACTTTTTAAAATAATATAGTATACATAACCTTATTTTAATAATAGTATATATATAACCTTTTAACTATTTTAATAATAGTGTATATAACCTTTTAATATAGTGTATAGGTATAACAATATTCACATTATGCTTTTTCTTTGGTTTTTGTTGTTGCTGCTATTTTTGAGTGTGCTAGTATAAGGGCCTGTGCACTGTCCCTAAGATTTTTTCCCCTCATGTCTGGTGCTCTACCACTTGAGCCACAGGTGCACTTCTGGCTTTTCTGCTGGTTGCTACTCCTATAATGGTAAATTGATTAAAAGCTTGTTTCTATGTGGCAATATTCTAGTTGTATGTATGTATTCAAATGTATTTCTTAAAATTCATGTAATCCTTAGAAAGTCTAAAATTACATTTTATATTATATATTATTATGTTACATAAGTTATATTACTAGTTCTTAAAGATTCTAATATTATACACGTCTTTTATTACCATTGATATATCTAGTTTGACATTGTTGTTGTTGGTGGTGGTGGTCATGGACCCTGAACTCTGGGCCTGGGAGCTGTCCCTCAGCTCTTCAGCTTAAGGCTAGTGCTCTACCATTGAGCTCTACTTGTAGCTTTCTGCTGGTTAATTGAAAATGAGAGTCTCATGGACTTTCCTAACTGAGCTGACTTTGAACCACAAACCTCAGATCTCAGCTTCCTGAGTAGCTGGGATTACAGGTGTGAACCATCAGTTCCTGCCTCGTGTGAGTTTCTGTGGATTTTTCTCTTCCCCAACTCCAGTGACTGAATCAGCATTTTCAAAGGACCCATGACCACATGTCAAGACTCTACCAACTTCCAGATGCCAATGTATGGTACGGAATTTGGTCTCAACTCTGATATAAAGCAGCAAAGCAGGAGGAAGATGGCTTTGTAGTCAACCTGACTCAGGTTTAAACCCTTGCACTGACAATCTTCTAAATAACCTTGAGCAGGTTATTTTACAGTTCTCTGGCTTCTTGAAATAAAATTAATCACACTGAGTTATTGGTTTTATGGTTGGTTTAAAGATAGTTGACAATGCAAAGTAATGCTTAAGTCTAACCTTGATCTGCCACTTTTTAATTCCTCAGCCTGAAGCATGAATTATTCTGTATCTAGACTCCTTCATTCTCAACATGAAAACACTCATTGTGATTTCTCCTAGAACTTTGGAAAGATTAAAAATGGGGTGTGTGTGGGGAGGCTAGTTGAGACTCATGTGTGTCTGTGTGTCTGTGTGTTTCTGTGTACTAGGGCTTTAACTCAGGGCCTAACCACTATCTCTTCTTAGCTTTTTCCCTCAAGACTGGTGCTCTACCAGTTGAGCCACACCTCTACTTCTGGGTTTTTGATAGTCTCACAGACTTTCTTGTTCAGGCTGGCTTCAAACCTAAATCCTCACATGTCAACCTCCTGAATAGTTAAGAGAGATGACAGGTGAGCAATTGCCACCAGATTGGCAGGATTAAAACTCTGCCTTACAACATTTGGAACATGTTAAGTGAACACTTGATGTTTTAGTTATTTATCTTCCACAAAATTTGTCTCAAGTTTCTAGCATTAGTAACTACGTGACACCTTAGAGACGCGGTCCCTTGAATTGTCCTGGGGGGGGGGGTGCTGTATCTAGCTGTATTCTAAGACTCTGAGCCCATAATGATGATGAGAGGAAAAAGTGGCCAAGTGAGCAAAAGAAATTTATATTTGTACAATATTCTAGAAAATACACTTCATTCTTTATTCTAGGACTTGTTTATTTAAAAATATTTCTTATCATTGGAATATCTGATCCTTAAAGAATGAATTACAAAGCTGGGTGCTGATGTTCATACCTGTACTATCAGCTACTCAGGAGGCTGAGATTTGAGGAGGGAGGTTCAAAGCCAGCCTGGGCAGGAAAGTCCTTGAGACTCTTATCTCAGATTATCCAGGTGTAGCTCAAGTGGCAGAGCTTCATCATGAATATAACAGCTAAGTGAGAATTTGAGACCCTCAGTTCACGCCCCAGTACCAGCACTCCCCCACTCCCCACCAAAAAGCTCATAACTCAGTTGCTTTCTGCACCTAAATATCTGTTTATTTTTGACTGAAGTAGTTGGAGCTGAAGTTGGAACTGCTATAGCAATTAGGTTACTTTGAAAATATTTACTATTTTCATTAAATAGTGTTTATGCTGGGAAAAATATTTTACCACTTTCAGCATTGCTTTTAGAATGATACATATTTATGTTCTAATGATATATCCAGATTTGGAACCTTTCTTACATTTAAGATTCAAAAAAATGATATTGACATAATTTTTCCTCAAGCATTTGTATAATTCTATGAATAATGATTTTCTTTTCTTAACTTTTCTTTTTCTTTTTCTATTGTGAAAATACAATATAGAGGGGTTACAATTACTTGGGCAAGATAATGAGTACATTTCTTTTTTTCTTTTTTTTTTGTCGGTCGTGGGGCTTGAACTCTGGGCCTGCGCGTTGTCCCCCAGCTCTTCAACTCAAGGCAAGCGCTCTACCACTTGAGCTACAGCGCCACTTCCAATGAGTACATTTCTTATCAAGCCAATAATTACTTCAATAATCATCCAAAATATTCTGATTGAAAGAAGAGATAAATCTATCATTGAAAGGGGAGAGAAATGTGAATATTTAAAATCATCATTCAGACATATACTAGTTATGGCAAATAAGTCTGAATACAATTTTGAATTTAAATTTAAAGCATAAAAGGACAGCTCTTATAAGCATAAGAGCTGTCCTTTTATGCTTTAAATTTAAATTCAAAATTGTATAAAATACCAACTGGAAAATAGAAATGTTGTACGTATTAAAGCCCAAATCTTTGTTCACTTAGTTTCTCACAGAGTTGTTATGAGCAGTTATGACAGGGTTTTGCATTGTTGGTTACTGTCATTGCTTCTTTTTACAAAAAGGTCAAATACTCACCTGTTTTCCTTAGACTACATCAGTATAATGTCAGGTACTCTTTAGACCCATTTGATATGTTTTCTTCCTATTAATTAATTTCTGCATATTATTTCCAATGTTTAGAAAGTTCTTCATAGCCATTTGGCTATTTCCTATGAACCCTGCCTATTTTAAACAATATTTGTCTATCTAAGCCTGTGCAGTGTCATGAAGATTCAAGTTGTGACTGAGATGGATGGCCACAGTAGAATTGGAAGTGAACTTGTGACTTTGGGCAATAAATGTGTGCATTTTTGTGCTAGCTTTTTTTGTATAACTCTTAGAGATACACGCTTATTTATCTGTTGTACATATTTGATTACAATTTTAATGTTTGAATGATTGCACCCATTTGCTTTTGCTATGTACAAGGTATGATATATTTTCTGTTCCTAATAAGTGAAAATATAGTAAGTGAAGACTAATTTAAACAGGAAATAAACATTCTGTCTGTGCTTAAAAATGATAAAATCTTACTGTGTCATAATTCTTTTTTTCCCTCCTGGCTTCCAAAAGAACAGTGCTCAAGAATCAGCATCCTACTGCTGCCATTTGGGGCCTGAGTTCACACAGTGGACCATGGGCTGACAAAGGAGAAAGGCCAGTGTTGGCTCACTTAAGAGGGGTGGTCCTGGAAGTCCAGAAAGCAACTACAGCAGAGGAAAGAACTCGATTATACCTTGCAGTGGCAAGAATAGGACCCACATATTCAAGGTGCCATCTGTGCACAGTCCTGCAGTGGTAACCAGAGTTCAGGAGGACCAAGGCGTGGCATTTGTGTGATCTGAAATGACCCAAGTTCAACCACGGGGATTTCTGACACGGGGATTTCTGGGAGATTCTGGGCCATGTTTCAGGTCACGTTAACTGATGCATGGCTGAAGCACAGAGATTTGTATCAAAGGTATCCGTGACATGTCTCACTGCCTAATGACCTGACCCTACCTGATACCGCATAGAGTGACAGATTCTGAGGTCACTGCCACCCTGTGCAGCTGCACTTAAGAAACCTGCCTAGCACGAGGATGCTTGGTTTGTCTCAATCCACAACAAGGAAGCCATATTCCAGTGGAGATCCTGCCACCAAGGAGAGTTATTCAGTCACCTCAAGATTCTCAGCAACACAAAAAAATCAAACGAAGTGAAAGGCAAAAGATTTATACACCTGAAGAGAAACTATAGTACAAAGAAACATAGGCTCTGTGGTTACCCTTATTTGTGAGAGCTAGAATGTGCCTATAAATCTGTAAGTAAACACACTGGATGGTTTCAAAAAAACACAATTCACTAGGACATGATAAATTAGACACATCTCTAGGCAATCACACACAGTAAGACCAAAGGAGGATATCTTAGGAGAGGAACACAAAGGCACTATGCCTATGTACCTCTGATCATACAAAATTATATTTATCCAAATGAACTCCAGAAAAATGAAACAAGAGGTTTTTTCTCATTGCTGTTTTTGTTTTATTTTTTCTTGTCCATGTATCTGTCTTTTGGAGGGCATGCAGGGACATAGAAATGGAGGGACAAAGGAGAAACAAACGCAGCCATGGTATTCACTGGACACTGTGGAAAATAAACTCTACAGCTTGTGGTTGGGGATGGGAGGAAAAACTGGGAGAAAGTGAGGGAAGGGAGGACATTGTCCAAAAAGAAATGGACTCATTACCTGACTTATGTAACTGTAAGCCCACCTGTACATCACATTTAAAATAACAGTTAAAAATGCATTAAAGTAAAATACCTCAGTGGCTGGTAACAGTGCAGTGGTGGCAAAGGTCATGTGATGGGACTCTGCCAGCCACAGAGGTCTGGAAAGCCTTAGGCCAATCGTGAACTCATGGCCTTATGCAAATACCCATGACACTCAGTCGGTCTCAGTCATGAGTTGCAACTCCTATCCACACTTGTGGTCTGTTGTGAAGTGTTCATGCCCAGGGTGTTCTCTTTCACCCCTGCTGACACTCGAGGCCCTGCTTTGTTCACTGAGGATGGCACTGATTCTGCTCTGTACTCTCTGTACTTCTGACCATGTTGTGACTTACAGGGGTTTTTTAGATTGTAGTCTTCCAATACATGTGTTTCCATCTATTAACATACAAACATTATTTGCATAGTAAACACTTAGGCGTGTTCTTCACTTCTCAAAATCCATGGTCTTCACATTTCTCTGTTTTAGTCACTGTGAGAAGAGCTCACGGGAAAAGCTTTGCAGGCCTCGGCTAGACAGCTGGTGGGTATAGAAGTGGGGGACTCAGCTGGGGCTCCCCCAGGACCTGGTGCTGTGTGGGTAGCAGGTGGTAGAGGGGGGCCTGGGGTATTTGCACCCCAGTCTAGAACCATGAAGGCTTGAAGATGAGGGGGTTCCATGACAGGGGATTGGCCTGGGGATCTGAGGCTCAAAAATAGTCCAGGAGGAAGTGGGCCAGAGACTGCTGGGGGGAGGGGGTGCTGAGGGTGCCCTGAGGTCTTAGACCCCCACTGTGGCCTGAGGCTCAGACTCTAGGACCTAGAGCTAGAGGAGATTATGTGGGGACCTTGCAGCCCAGGAATAGGGGTTCCCCCCGTCTCTCCCAGCCCTTGCTATGGTACTGAAACTTGAACTTAGGGCCTTGATCTCTTGCTTTCCACTAAAGGCTGGAGCTCTACCCCTTGAACCACACATCTACTTCTAGCTTTTGGGTGGTTAATTGGAGATAAGAATCTCTGCCAGCCATCTGTCCTGTGATTCTCAGTTCTCAGCCTCTTGAGTAGTTCCGATGACAGGCATGACCCTCAGTGCCCAGCTCAACTTTCTTTTTATTTGTCATGTAGAGTTTTCATCTTCAGGATTTCAGTTTGATTTTTCAATAATTCCAACTTTAGTAAAATTATTTGTCATATCTTTCTTGTTTCTTGTGCTCTTAATTTGCATCTTCTTTGCATTTATTTATGGGCTTATTTGCTCCTTTTTTTTGTCAGTTGTGGGGCTTGAACTCTGGGTCTGGGCGCTGTCACTCAGATCTTCAGCTCAAGACTAGTGTTCTTCCACTTGAGCCACAGCACCACTTCCATCTTTTTCTGCTTATGTAGTGCTGAAGAATCGAACTCAGGGCCTCATGCATGCTAGGCAAGCACTCTACTACTGAGCCACATTCCCAGCCCCCATTTGTATCCTTTTTCACTCATTTAGTTATTCATTTATATTCCCTTTGGATTCAATTAGGTATTTGTCTTCTCTTGGATTTCATTGAAGTGTTTATACATACCTTCTTTACTTTCATTAAATGTTCTTATCATAATTCTCCTGGTTGATTTCAGTGTGTTAGGTTCCATCCTCTTACTATCATACAGAACCTTTGTTATCACTTATTTTTTGATGCCTCTAATTGCCTTTCATTTGTATAATTTGTGTGTTCTCTGTACTGAACTTTGCTCATCTGAAGTTTGTTGTCATTTCTGGTTTGGAGTTTCAGTTATCTAACAACTTTCCATGGAATTATTCTGTCTGACTTGGCAGGTCTGGGTAGTGGCACAGTTTATGTGTCATTTCTCACCACTGGCTTGGGTATAACAAAGTCCCCAATTCAATACCAAGTACCAATATTTGCAATGCCAGATACATTGTACATATTCTATATGTACTAGATTACATTATTTGTACGACTGGTTATAACTATAGGAAAGGAACTAGTGTTCCTATATGCTATAGGAAGGGGTTAGACAAACAAAATTTATTTGTGTAAGAGTTAAAAATAAGGAACCATTTCTGTGCAAGAATATAGTTCAATTATTGTGGAGAAGAATGATATCATTAGATATTGCAAGGGACAGAAATGTTTATAATTTTTTAAAAAGAAAGGAGAATGACACAACTTAGTTTAATAGGAAAGCTGGAAAGGTGAAATAAAAAATTAGAGAAAAAACTGGCACCAGTGGCTAGCAACTGTAATCCTAGCTACTCAGAAGGTGGAGATCTGAGGATTGTGGTTTAAATCCAGCTCAGGCAAGAAAGTCCATAAGATCTTATGTTCAATGAATCACTGAAGTGGCTATGTGGCTCAAAGTGGTAGAGCACTAGCCTTGACGAAATGAGCTTGGGGCTGTTCCCAGGCCCTGAGTTCAAGCCCCATGACAGGGATAAAGAGAGAGACAGAGATAGAGACAGAGACAGAGAGACAGAGATCAATATATTAAAAAGCTATAGCTAAAAGCAAGCAAGCAAGCAAGAGAGAGGGGGAGGGAGGGAGGGAGGAAGGGGTAGGAAGGAAGGGAAAGGAAGGAAGGAAAGAAGGAAGGAAGGAGGGAAGAAAGAAAGAATGAAAGAAGAGAGGGAGGGAGAGAGGGAGGGAGGAAGGGAAGGAAGGAAGGAGAGGGAAGGAAGGAAGAAGAAAGAAAGAAGAAAGGCAGGCAGGCAGGCAGGCAGGAAGGCACGAAGGAAAGAAGGAAGGAAGGAAGGAAGGAAGGAAGGAAGGAAGGAAGGAAGGAAGGAAGGAAGGAAAGAAGGAAGGAAGGAAGGAAGGAAAAGAAAAAGAAAAGAAAGCTGCCAAGTTCTCATACTTTTAATACTAACTACTCAGGAGGCTAAGGTCTGAGGACTCTGGTTCAAAGCCAGCCAAGGCTAGAAAGTCTGTGAAACTCCTATCTCCAGTGAACCAGCAAAAAATGAAAAAGGGAAGTAGAGCTGTGGTTCAATTGGTAGAGCATCAGCCTTCAGTGAAAAAGCCAAGCAAGAATAAGAATCTCTGAATTTGGAGTACAGTATTTTTATTTTCTTTGCTACTTCCTGACTTTGTTCTGGTAGCTCTTAGCTTGCTAACTTGCCTTCCTGATTTCCCCCAGATATCTGTGCCTTTATTTCTGGTATGTAGAGACACAGGGACTCTTCATCCTGGCTTCTCCCTGCTCCAAGGTTTTAATGCTATTTTCCAATGACCCCAGGCTCCAACTTAGCAAACAGACTCACCTGGACACCAGTGGTTCAGACTTATAATCCCAGCTACTCAGCAGGCTGAGATCTGCAGATCAAGGTTCAAAACTAGACCGGGTAGGAAAGTCCATGAGACTTTTATCTCCAATCAATCAGCAAAAATCTGAAAATGGAGCTGTGGCTCAAGTGATAGCCTTGAGAACTAAGCTAAGGGAGAATGCTTAGGCCCGGAATTCAAGCCCCAGTAGTGGCATACACAAAAAATTGTTAAAATTAAACAGATTGATTCAAATGTGTATATTTTCTTCAGTAATATAATTTCATTTTCCTAATCTTATTTTTGTTTCATTTTCTTCTGATTAAGTTGGTGCTCAAAAAAACAATTTTGCATATATGTGTATATACATATATGTGTGTATATGTATATACTTATGTATATATGAGTGTTTGTCTTTCTTTCTTTTTTTTTTTTTTTTTTGGGTCCGGTCATGGGGCCTGAACTCTGGGCCTGGGCGCTGTCCCTCAGTTCTTCAGCTCAAGGCAAGCGCTGTACCACTTGAGCCACAGCGCCACTTCCGGCTTTTTTTTTCTTTTTGCTTATGTGGTGCTGAGGAATTGAACCCAGGGCCTCATGCATGCAAGGCAAGTGCTCTACCACTGAGCCACCTTCCCAGCCCAGTGTTTGTCTTTCTTTACTCCATCCCTATTGAAGCTTTTCACACATTATCTTTTGTTGTTGTTGTTGTTACCAGTACTCAAGCTTGAAATTAGGGCCTCATGCTTTTGCTTGGCTTTTTTGATCCAACTAGTGCTCTATCACTTGAGCTACATACACACGTCTGGCTTTTCTCTGGTTAATTAGAGATAGAGTCTCCTGGCCTTTCCTGCCTGAGCTGGCTTCAAACTAGGTTCCTCATACCTCAGCCTTCTGAGTAGTTAGGATGACAGGTGTGAGCCACCAGTGCCCAGCTTCACATTATCTTAGTGAACATTTCAATTTCGCCCTCACACTTCCACCCACTCTGTTTGATTATATAATATGTTGACGTGCTCAAATTTCTGTTTACTCTAGCACAGGAATTCCAACCAAGATAATTATATTCATGGATTCAGGAACCTGCTTATTATAAAATATTGAAGTAGGAAAATTTGTCTTTGTGCTATCCAGCACAGGATTTTAACAATTTTGTTTCCTCTTTCCTCCATTTTTCTTCCCTGCATATAACAACCTATTTTCTTTCTTCCCATCAATTCATGGCTTTAAGTTCTTCCACCCATAGTCTTTGAGTCAAATTTTAAGTATGTACAGAGTTAAAAAATATAATGAAATGGTAAAACACCTGTAATTCTGGCTACTTGGGATACTGATATCTGAGGATTGTGGTTCAAATTCAGCCCAGCCAGAAAACTCTGTGAGACTCATCTCCAATAAACCAGCAAAAACAAAATTGGAGCTATGGCACAAGTGGTGGAGTTTCAGCCTTGAATGAAAAAGTTAAGGGATAGTGCTCAGGCCATGAGTTCAATCCCAAGTACTAGCACTTGAAATTTAAAAATACTAAAATGAACAATATCCCAATCCTACTATTTTCACTAAAATACTAATAAATATGACAATTGTCTGTTTTTTCTTTTGTTTATCTATATGATATATGTCATCTTTGATTCTAACAGTATATTTTTCTTTACCAAGCTTGTGACATTGTCAGGAATTCAAGAATAAATGATAGTAATTTTCTAAAGAAGCATGTCAGCATTTCTTGATAACTTAAGTTAATTTAAATCTGTTGAGAAAAACAACTTATGAGGAAAAATCAGCCAAGCAAGAATGCAAAGGCCATAAGTTCAAGCCCCAGTACCCAGCACATATCACACACACACACACACACACACACACACACACACACACACACACACACACACACACACAAAGTACTTACTAAATCCTAAGTTGTTTAAAGCACACAAGCAAATGCTAGTAAGTTACCAGTACCTATTTTGCCTTCCAATGATAAAACAAAAGTGTAGAAAAACAAGGCCACTTCCACCAAACCAGATTGTTGGTGTTCAAGACCTAACTTGAGTTCACTCCATTTGATGCAATACTGTTCAAAAGAACATTCATTCAGTGAGGAGTAAAATATTGTACATCTGTCAGAGATAGATGTTAACAGATATTCTTGACTTTTAACATAATAGGTGGTATTTGAGCCAGATGCTGGTGGCATATACCTGTAATCCTGGCTACTCAGCATTCTAGTTTGAAGCCACCCAGGTAGAGAATGTCTGTGAGACTCTTATCTCCAATTAAACACCAATAAGCCTAAAGTAGAATTGTGGTTCAAGTGGTAGAGAAATAGTCTTGGACACAAAAGCTCAGGAAGAGGACCCAGGCCCTCAGTTCAAGTGCCACGGCTAGCAAACACATACCAAAAATGTGGTATTTGCAACCAAAGAATAAATTTTAATTTGATCTCTTTTTAGCCAATTTAATGTCTGAGCTCTTGATCTGCAAGCCTCTTGGCCACTCTACTCCTGGAGAGTAACAATTATTCAAATGGAAAAGAAGGATCTAGAATGATTCTCCATTAGAGATGCTGATGTTTGAAAGACTATGAGAAAAAAATACTTCAGTCTCTAAAATAATATAGCACTCACAGTGGAAACTCTGAATTTGTTAATTGATGGTCAGTATCAAGGCTTGAACTCAGAACCTGGGCTTTGTCCCTCAAGGCTAGCACTCTACCACTTGAGACACATCTCCACCTCTAGTCTTTTTGGCAGTCAATTGGAGTAAAAGTCCCATGGATTTTCCTATTTGAGCTGGCTTTGAATAACGATCCTCAGATCTCAGCCTCCTGAGTAGCTAGGATTACAGGCTTGAACCTGTGATGGCTAATTGAAATTTAATGGTACCTACTACCAGAGATGGTAGTTAAGACATTTACATCCACCACAAAAGTCCAAGTTAATTTCAGCTTTGGTTTCTCCAACACACTTAAGAGAAAGATCAGTAGAGATCTATCATTAAACCTTAATAGTAGAATTCAAATACTCTTGGCTTATTTTATTTTTTTTAGTTGTGAGAATACCACACAAAGGAGTTACAACTACATGGGCAAGATCTTGGTTTATTTTGAGTCCTGCTAAATCCTAGATGTCCAGAGACAAATCCCAAGATACAAGCATTAGGAGGTCAGAGACAGGAGAGTCCCCTGAAATTGCATTAAAATTAATGTTAACAATAATATCATTTATTTAACTACCAATCTAACAAGTACACTTAATATAATTTTTTCCAAGCCTTTCCATTTCCTAACAAATGGAGCAATGTCATTCTTTCTGATGGAGACATAGAATTCCATTATGTATATATATCACATTTTCTTGATCCATTCATCTACTGAAAGGCTTCTGGGTTGGTTCCATATCTTAGCTATGGTAAAAATGCTGCAATAATAAACATACTCGTTCTGGTAGCTTTAATGTGGTCTTGTTTGTGATCATTTGGGTAAAGGCCCAAAAGTGGGATTGCTGGGAAATAGGGGAGCTCTATGTAGAATCTTTTGAGGAATCATCATATTGCTTTCCAAAGTGGTTGAGCAAGTTTACACTCCCACCAGCAATGTAATAATGTTCACTTCTCTCCTCATCCCCTCAAGCATGTGTTGTTATTAGAGTTATTGATTATCATCATTCTAACTGGGGTGAGGTTGTATCTCTATGTTGATTTGATTTGCATTTCTTTTATGGCTAGAGAGGTTGAGCATTTCTTCATGTGTCTATTGGCAATCCTTCTTTCATCTTCAGAGAAATTTCTCTGTAAGTCTTTAGCCCCTTATTTATTGGGCAGTTGTTTCTTTGGAGATTTGTTATTGGGTGATTTAATTTTTTGAGTTCCAGGTATATTTGAGATATGAGGTCCTTGTCCATTCTATGGCTAGCGAAGATCTTCTGCCAATCTGTGGGCTTTCTATTGATCTTGCTAGCTATGTGCTTGGTCATGCAGAAGCTCTGCAATTTTGTGCAATCCCATTTGTTCAACCTTTCTTTGATTTGTTGTGTTTCTTGGTCTCTATTAAGAAAATTTCGCCCTGTGCCAATGAGACCTAGGGTTTCTCCTATTCCATCCTGTAATGTTTTCAGATTGCCTGCTTTGACTCCGAGGTCTTTGATCGATTTGGAATTTATTCTGGTGCAGAATGATATATAAGAATCTAGCTTTCATTTTCTACAAGTATTTAACCAATTTTGCCAGCACCATATACTGAAGAGGCTGTCTTTCTTCCATTCTATTTTTTGAGGTCCGTTATCCAAGATTAGTTGGCTATAGGTCTGTGTGTTCATTTCTGGGTTTTCAATTCTGTTCCATTGGTCCTGAAGTCTGTTCTTGTGCCAGTACAATGCTGTTTTGATTACTATGGCTGTGTAGTAGAGTTTGAAATTTGGTATTGATATTCTTCTAGCCCTATTCTTTCTGTTGAGGATTGTTTTTGCTCTTCGGGGTCTTTTACTGTACCATATGTATTTTTGGATTGCCTCTTCTAATTCCTTGAAGAATGAGGTTGGAATATTGATAGGTATCACATTGAATTTGTAGATAGCCTTGAGAAGTATTTCCATTTTCATGATGTTGATCTTTCCAATGCAGGAGCATGGGAGTTTTTGCCACTTTCTAAGTTCTGTTTTAATTTCCTTTTTCAGGTTTTCAAAGTTTTCATCATAGATGTCCTTCACTTCTTTGGTTAAGTTAATTCCTACGTATTTTATTTTTTGTGGGGCTGTTACGAATGGAATTGCTTTCCTAATTTCAGCCTCACTTTTTTCATTGTTGGCATACAGAAAAGCCATTGATTTTTGAGGGTTACTTTTATACCCTGCTACTTTGCCAAAGTTTTGAATCAGCTTGAGTAATTTGGGAGTGGGGTCTGTGGGATTCTTTAAATACAAGATCCTGTCATCTGCAAAGAGGGAGAGATTTACTTCTTCTGTCCCTATTTGGATCCCCTTTATGTTTGCATCTAGTCTTATTTGTAGCTAGACATTCTAATACTAGATTGAAGAGAAGTGGAGAGAGTAGACGTCCTTGTCTCATTCCTGAGTTAAGAGGAAATAGTTTAGTTTTTCACCATTAAATACAATGCTGGCTGTTGGTGTGTCATATACAGCCTTTATTGTATTGACGAATGTTCCATGGATTCCTAATTTTTCCAGAACCTTCATCATAAAGGGGTGTCGGATCTTGTCAAATGCCTTTTCTGCATCTATTGAGATAACCATGTGGTTCTGACCCTGCTCCTGTTGATGTGATGAATTATACTAATTGATTTCCGTATACTGAACAAGGTTTGCGTCCCTGAAATGAATCCTGTTTGATCTTGGTGCATGTTTTTTTGGATGTATTGTTGAAGTTGATTGGCCAAAATTTTGTTGAGAAGTTTTTCATAAGTGTTCATCCAAGAAATGGGTCTATGGTTCTCTTTCTTTGATGAGTCCCTGCCTGGTTTTGGCATTAGGGTTATGATTGCTTCATAGAATGAGTTCGGTAGTGAACTTTCTCTTTCCATTTCATTAACGAGTTGGAGGGGTATTAGTTTGAGCTCTGCTTTGAAGACCTTGTAGAATTCCGCTGTGAAACCGTCTGGATCTGGGCTTTTCTTAGATGGGAGAACTCTTATTACTATTTATATTTCAATGTTTCATATGGGCCTGTTAAGGTGATTTAACTCATCTTGGTTTAGTTTTGGCATGTCAGTATTTGCTAGGAAAAGGTCCATTTCTGCCAAGTAAACAATCTTATTAGCATAAAGTTTTGAGAAGTATTTCCTTATAATGTTCTGAATCTTGGTTGTTTCTCTGGTGGTGTTTCCATTCTCATCTCTGAGTTTATTTATTTGGGTGTGTTCTTTTCTTTTTTGATAAGATTTGTTAAGGGTCTGTCAATTTTGTTAATTTTTTTGAAGAACCAACTCTGTTTTGTTGATTCTTTCTTTTGCTTTTTTTGGATTCTAATTCATTTAATTCTGATTTAATTTTAATTATTTCTTTCTGTCCATTGGGTTGGGGTTTATCCTGCTGCTCTTTTTCAAGGAGTTTCAGATGTCTCATTAAATTGTTGGTTTCAGATCTCTCCAATTTGTTGATGTAGGAACTCAGAGGTATAAACTTGCCTCTGAGTACTGCCTTTGCTGTGTCCCAGAGGAGCTGGTAATTTGTGTGCTCATTTTTGTTGAATATCATGAACATTTGAATTTCCTTTCTAATCTCTTCCATGATGCACTTGTGATTCAGCAGTGTGTTATTCAGCCTCCATGTGTTACAGGACTTTCTTTAGTGGCTTTTGGTGTTGAGTCCTACTTTTAATCCCTTGTGGTCTGAGAGAATGCAAGGTATAACTTCAATTTTTCTGAATTTGGACAAGTTTGCTTTGTGACCTAAAATGTGGTCTATTTTGGAAAATGTTCCATATGCTGCTGAGAAAAATGTGTATTCTGATGCTGCTGGGTGAAATCTTTGGTAGATGTCTGGTAAATCTAGTTGATCTATGCAGTTGTTTAGATATGCAGGTTCTTTGTTGAGTTTTTGCCAACTTGATCTATCTAGTGGGGATAGTGGTGTGTTAAAGTCCCCAACAATTAATGTCTTTGGATCTATGTGGGATTTGAGGGAAAGTTGGGTTTCTTGGATAAATATGGGTGCTCCGTTGTTTGGTGAATAGATATTTAGACTTGTAATATTCTCCTGAAGGAGAGATACATTAATTAGTATGTAGCAACCTTCTTTATCTCTTCTCACTAATTTTAATTTGAAGTCTATTTTATCTGATATTAGGATTGCAACTCCCGCCTGTTTATGGGGCCGTTTGCTTAGTAGATTTTGTTCCAGCCATTCACATTGAAAATGTGTTTGTTTTTATGGGCAAGATGTGACTCCTGCAGGCAGCAGATAGAAGGTTCTTGCTTTTTAATCCAACTAGACAGTCTATGTCTCTTAATTGGAGAGTTAAGTCCGTTAACGTTAAGAGATAGAACTGAGAAGTATTTGGGAGCTCCTGCCATTTTATCTACCTTCTTGGGGGCTGTGGCAACTGGGTTCTTTCTATGGTTCTTGGATTCTCAATTTGGCTGCAGTTTCTTGGCCTTTTTTGTGGTCTTGTTGGTTTTCTATGTATGGGACATCTTTAAGAATCTTTTGTAGGGCTGGTTTGGTGGAGATATAGTGTTACAGTTTTTCTTTGCTATGGAAAGTTTTTATTTGACCTTCATTTATGAAGGAGAGTTTAGCTGAGTACAGTTTTCTTGGTTGATAGTTGTTTGTCTTTACGACACGGCATACATCATTCCAGGCTCTTCTTGCTTTGATTGTCACTGCTGAGAAATCTGAGGTGATTCTAACTGTTTTCCTTTTATAGGTGATTGATATTTTCTCCTTGACAGCTTTAAGGTTCTTTTCCTTGGTCTGAATTGATCCTGTGAGGATTATAATGTGATGCTGGTTTGTCCTGTTCTGGTCTGGTCTATTTGGAGTTCTAAAAGCTTCTTGTATCTGAATAGGCCTATCTTTTTGCATGTTTGGGAAGTTATCTGCTAGGATCCTGTTAAACAAATTTCCTAGACCATTAACTTCTGTTTCTAGGTGCTCCTCTACACCCATTATTCTCAGATTAGGCTTTCTGATGGTGTCTTCCAAATGTTGAATATATCTATCGTATTTCTTGGACTTTTCTTGGAGGGTTGTATGTTCTTTCTCTAATATATATGCTGTCTAAGTGCCTAAGACTTCGTAGGAACATAGTAGATATCATTGAATACTAGATACATGGCTCTGGCACTCTCTACTAATACGCATTTATTGGCATACTATCACCTGCCTATCCATGTATGGCTATTTTGGCCACCTCTGGGGCTTGATCTCAGCGCCTGCCAAGAATTTCATCCTGGAGTAAGAATCCAAGTGTGACACCTGTTTTTGTTTTCTGGGAGAGTTCTGGGTGTCAGGCATGATGGAGAACAAATCTACAAATCTATATACTATGTGATAATATGTAAACAATATAATACATGTTTAGATGTTCTCACAGTCGGTAAAATAAATGGTAAATAAATGAATAAAACAACAAATACAATGAATAACCACACCAAACATGATATAGACTGAACATCTATATGGAAGTTCAATCCTATCTTTAAAATATATATAAGGAGTATGACTGGGGCATGAATTCAGGCATAGGGAACAGGCCTGAATTTCTGGTCTTCAAGCACAGTGAGCTTCCCCTTCCCCCACAGTGCAACATAGTTACCAGTCCCTAAGTTCAAGTCCCAGGCCTTGCAGACAAAAAAAATCGCACATTCCAAGCCAAGGAGTTTCATTAGCATTTTTAATATTTTTTAAAAGTTCACTTTGCCTTTATTTGAAACATTTTGATTTTATAACATGAGAGTTTTTAAAAAAGAGGGTTTAAACTTTTACATTTCAGCATAGCACATTGGTGTTTTTGACCATCTATCATGAAGAATGAGAATGAAAACGAGGATATCATTTCTCCCTAGAAGGTTGGGACAGTTGATGTTATTTCTTATTTTTCTTTTTTCTTTTCTTTTTTTTTTGTCAGTCGTGGGGCTTGAACTCTGGGCTTGGGTACTGTCCCTGTGCTCTTCAACTCAAGGCAAGCGCTCAAGCACTTGAGCTACAGCACCACTTCCAGTTTTCTAGAGGTTTATTGGAGATAAGAGTCTCATAGATTTTCCTCCTTGGCTGGCCTTGAGTCACCTACCTCAAATCTAAGCCTCTTGGGTAGCTAGGATTATAGGCGTGAGCCACCTGTGCCCGGCAGTTGATGTTATTTCTATTTAGAGTTATTTTTATAACTATAAAAGGTCTGCAATTGTGTCCTGTGAGTTTTCCTCAGTGCCTACCACGAAATAGACTAGGGAAGTCCTCATACAACCAAAGGTTGAGTTTCAGAATAAACACTCACTTCTGTGAGGACAGTAAGTACTTGTAAGCATTTTGGGAATAAACTGGGTTGTAAAATGAAAAACAAAAACATTGGTAATAAGATGTAGCTCAGTAGTGGAATAGTTGCCTAAAGAGCATAAGACCCTGGAAGAAAAGTTTCCTAAAGCTCAGAATGTTAGAATTTTGTATGAACAAACTTCTTTCCTTTTTTTTTTTTTTTTTTTTTTGTTGGTGGTGGGGCTTGAACTCTGAGATTGGGCAATATCCCTGCGCTCTTCAGCTCTTTGCGAGCACTCTACAGCTTGAGCCACATCACCACTTACGGTTTTCTAGTGGTTTATTGGAGGTAAGAGTCTCCCGGACTTTCTGCCCTGGCTTGCCTTGAACTGCCATCCTCAGATCTCAGCCTCCTGAGTAACTAGGATTATAGGTGTCAGCCACTGTCGCCTGGTGCATAAACAAACATTTTAAGATTGATTCTAAGGAAAGAAACTTCGAACATACTTTTTGTACAAATAATTTATAATGCCATGGTTAAGGCACTAATTTAGAAGTATTTTTTCATTGGCTGGTTTCTTAGTTTATATATATATATATATATATATATATATATATATATATATATATATACATTATTAATTTATATATACACATATTGTTAAAAACATAGGTTTGAAGTGTACCTAAGAACATAGCTGCTCATGTAAAATTATACAAATGCACAAGCTTGATTTTTTATTTTCAGTTTGTTGGTACCATAAATTAGGTGGGATTTGTGTACTGTTGTTTTGTTCTCTGTTTTTGGAAAATTTATCTCCTTTATCGCTCTACCCACCTCTCCCTGCACCTGAACTCAGCTTGCTCTTTCTTGGCTTGATTGTTCATAGCTGATTTTCTACCACTTCAGCCATACCTGTAGACTGGCTTTTTGCCAGTTAATTGGAGATGATATCTCTCAGGATTTGCTGTCTGGATTGGCTTTGAAACTTCATCTTCCAGTTCTCACCTCCTGAGTAGCTGGGATTACAGATGTGAGCCACTGGGGTGCCTAGGGATAAATTAATTTGGTTGATGTATTCTTTCTGTTTTTCTAAGCATGGGATCATCTACTATAGAATTTCAATGAATGTCCTGGGTCTGAAGTAAGATATATAATACATATGTAAATCTGTATAGTTCTCATAAGATGTAATCAATTTAATACATGCTATAAGTGTAATAATAGTCAATAAAATAATGAATGAATAATACAAAAAGTAAAATAAATACACTCAAAGCAAATTGCAATAAACATAAATATGTAGATATTGATCATTATTTCAAATGCAGATGAATATTACATTAACAGGGCTGTGGATTGAATTCAGGCCTAGGGAACAGGCCTGAATTGCTTGTCTTCCAAGAGGGTGAGTTTCCCTGTCTCCCCGCCCCCTCCAGTGAATTAGAGTTGCCCAGACTCTGAGTTCAATTCCCAGGGCACGAATTCCAAGCCAGGGAGCTTCATTAGTATTGTATGTATGTATGTATGTATGTATGAATGTATGTATGTATGTATGTATATATCATGGGACTTGAACTCTGGCCTTGAGAGCTGTCCTTGTGCTCTTCAGCTCAAGGCGAGCACTGTAATGCTTGAGCCACAGCACCACTTCTGGTTTTCTAGTGGTTTATTTGAGATAAGTGTCTCAAAGACTTTCTTGCCTGGGCTGGCTTTGAAACGTGATGTTCAGATCTCAGCGTCCTGAGTAGCTAAGATTACAGGTATGAACCATAGCCAGCGCCAGGCTATTTTTAAATATTTTTAATTAATTAAGTTATTTATTAAGTTATTTATTTATTTTAATTTTTTTTTGCCCAGCACGAGGCTTGAACTCATATCGTGGCAACTCTGCCTCAGCTAACATCACCCTAGGCTGGGATGGTGTAGCCTCTGGCCCCACAGCCCATCCTGGAATACTAGGCCTCCGGGGCTGACAGGAAAACAAAATGAAAATGACACCAAAAATAAAAGCCAGGAACCACCCACCAATGGCAATTTCTTGGTTTTCCTTCCTTGCATGGTGACCATCCCGGGTCCAAGTAACACTGCTGCAACCTGTAGGTCCCTTGGCATTGCTGAAGGCTGACGGGCTGTCAGTGAAGCCATAGGCCAACCTGGACACCTAGGCCCTCTGTTTGAATCCCAGTCATACTACTTACAAAGGGCTGGAGAGCCTAAGAAACCATTGCCTGTCCGTAGGAACGCCAGAGAAATGTGATTAATCTTATGGTTGGATGAGTAGTTCATCAATCAGTCTAGTATAAATTTAGACCCAATAATCACAGAACACAGATTGATTTTAATTCATAGTTTATTATGCATTAAAAGAAAACTATTCATTAAGTGGAGTCCTTACTAAAGACCTGAGAATCTCTACGAACGTAGTATATGTCATTTAATTCCACATAGACATCACTGGCAGTATAAAAATATCTAAATATATATTTATCTGGATACCATCGTCTGCATAGAAAAGTACTGCTATTTTGGCCAAATCTGTGGTTCCATCCTAGGTCCTCGGATCCACTTGGCAGCTGAATGGGCTAGAGGCTGCGATGCTGACAATCACCTATTCATGAATTGGGACTTTTAGGCCCTCAGTTCAGGTACCAGCATTGCCAAAAATTTCGTCTTGGAGTAAGATTCCAAGTGAGACACCTATTTTCTATTTCTGTGCAAGAGCTGGGTGTCAGGTATGATGTACATAATATGTGTGCAAAGCTACATGCTATGGAATAGATTGGAATAAATGTAATAAATGATATAGGTTCACTCACAGTCCATAAAATAAATGTTAATTCAATCACTCAATAATAATATATAATGAATCACTCCAACAAACATGATAAAGACTGAATATATAGATGTAAATATAAATCACATAGTGAAAATGTCTATAAATGTTACATTTTTTGGGCTGGTGCTTGAATTCAGGCCCAGGGAAGAGTTGAGAAGTTCATGCATGATTCACATAGGAAATGATAGGCAAAACCTCTGGCACAACAATTATTTTTAATTAAGACTTCACAAAATGTGACAATAATAATTACATTCAGGAAATCGAGGCATAGGGAAAGATCCAAAAATTGGTAGTCACATGGTAGATAGGATTCCAACACAGCTTGCCACATCTTCTTTATACAAATAGGTATTTATGAGCACACTAGCTTCAGCTTATGAATGGATGAATATGGTGTACAAACCCCACCCCAGAGCTCAATCTCAGGTCCTGGGTAGGGCCTAGATCCTTAGTAGCTCAAAAGCTGGTGTGCTCATATGGACCCATTAGAAATTTGGGTCTGCTAGTCCCAGAGTTCAACTCCCAGCAATGCCAAAAGGTTCATCCTGATGTGAGAAACCAATTCTTACAACTGATTTCCTGTCCTGTGAAAGTCCTGGGCCTCATCGAGGATGGAGAATGCTATATAGGCAACTCTATAGCCATGGGAATAGGTTGTCATCCATGGCAGCACAGATATACCTGCCACCATACTCAATAAAATACACAATACATCTTTGAATAAGACTCAAAATTTAAAAAATTGAAAGCAAGATGCATGCCACACTTGTATGTAAATAGAGATCCTATGTTTAAAAAAAGTAAGCTTGTTATTTTGTCCACTGCTTGGGCATCAAATTAGGCCCTGGACCAGGCCTGACATTCTAGTCTTCAGGGATGATGAGCTTCCCCTTCCCCCACAGTGCAACATGGTTACCCAGACCTGAGTTCAAATCCCAGGCCTAACAAAAGATTCATCTTGATGTCAGAAGCCAGTCATTGCACCTGATTTCCTCTAATGTGGAAGTACTGGGTCTCAGCTAGGATGGAGAATGAATGCATAGGCAACCCTATAACCATGGGAACAGGTCATCATCCATGTCAGCAGAGTTATACCTGTCACCATCCTCAGTAAAATACATAATATCTCCATGTATTAGACACAAAGTAAGGAGAAGGATTGCACTGAATGCAAGATGCTATACACACATATATTTCAATCAATACATAGCCTATGTTTCAAGTATGAATTTATGCCTATCCTGGCCATCACTGGCACAACCTCAGGTCCTGAGAATGAATTAGCTCCTTAGTTGCTCAAATGCTGGTGTCCTCACCTTCACTCTTTCACCAATTGGGCCTGTTAGGCTCTTAGTTCAAATCCCAACACTGCCAAAAGCAGAATCCTGATGTGAGAAGTCCATTGATCCCTCTGTTTTCCTGTCCCAAGTATGTCCTGTGTCTCAGCTAGGATGGAGAAGGTGTAGGAAACTCTATAGAAATGGGAATAGGTTGCCATCCATGTCAGCACAATTATATCTGTCATCATACTCAATAAAATACAAAATGCATCCCTGACTAAGACACACAATAAAAAGAACTACACTGAAAACATGATGCATTCCACACATGTATGTAAATAGAGATCCTATGTGTAACATAGGTGGGCATATGATTTTTGCCTGAGCTGGGGCTTCAATTCAGGCCCTGGCACCAGGCCTGACCTTGTAGTCTTCAAAGATAGTGAGCTTCTCCTTCCCCCACAGTGCAACAGAGTTACCTAGACCTGATCTCACATCCCAGCTCTGGCAGTAAAATGGCGCGAATTCTGAGCTAGGGTGCTTCATTGATAATTTTTCAATTTTTTACTATTTTTTGCCAGACCTGGGGCTTGAACTCAAGCTGTGGCAACTCTGCCTCAGGTCTGATGATCCTAGGCTGCAGCCTCTGGACCCACAGCCCATCCTCAGATCCTAGGACTCCAGGGTTTGTAGGAAAACATAAAAAGCCGGAGGAGAAAAAAGCAGCGGGAAGTTCCACCTGGCGCTTTTAGGTTTATTTTCATTTGAATGTTGACCATGGTGAGACCAAACCCGGTGGACTGCAGATTGAAGGTGACCTGGTGTGGCTGAAGGCCTGCTGGCTATCAGGGGAGCCGCAGGATGACCGGGCAACGGAGGCCCCGAGGTCGAATTCTGGTCAGCCATCCTACATTGAGGGAATAGCTGGAGTTCCTGAGATACTCAATTCCAGACCTAGAAAGAGCCGTGAAATGCGATCAATCTCTTCCTTGAATGAGTAGTTCCTGAGGATTCGAGTAGGAAATGATAGTCAAGACTCATGGGGTATCGATTATTTTTAGTGAAGAGTTGATGAAGCGTGACCATAATCATCACAGTCATTAAATGGAGACATTGGGGAAGATCCACAGGGTAGATTGGATTTCATCACAGGTCGCCATCTCTCCTACTCTATACAGATAAGTACTTATTTGCTTACTACCTTCAGCTTATGAATGGATGGCTATTGTGCTCACCCTGCCTTACCTCTGGGACTCGATCTCAGGTCCTGGGAACGGCCTAGCTCCTTAGTGGCTCACAGGCTGGTGTGTTTACGTGAACCCATTCGCCTATTGGGCCTGCTAGGAGCTGAGTTCAGATCCCAGCAGTGCTAAAATATTCATCCTGTCAGAAGTGAGACGTTGCACCTGTTTTCCTTTCCTGTATGAGTTCTAGGTTTCTGCTAGGATGGAAAATGCATGGGCCACCCTGTGGCCATGGGAAAAGGTTGTCATCCATGTCAGCCCAGTTACACCTGTCATATATACTCAAGAACATACATAATACATCCATGAATAGCATACAAAATAGAGAGGATATCTACACTCAATGCACTAGGCAGTCCACACATGGATGTGAATATACATCCCATGTTTCAATGATGCATTGAGGACTCTTGTGGCCTCCCTGGGGCTTGATCTCAGCTCCTTGGAACAGCCCAGCTCCTTAGTGGCTCACAGGCTGGTTTGCTCATGTGGACCCATTGGTCAGATGGGCCTCCTAGGCCCAGAGTTCGAATCACAGCACTTCCAAAAATTCACCCTGATGTGAGAAACCATTCGTTGCACCTGTTTTTCTGTGCTGTGCAAGTTCTGGTGTTGCAGCTAGGATGGAAAATGCATAAGCAACTCTATACTCATCGGAATAGCTTGTCATGTAGGTCACCACAGTTATATCTGTCATCCTATACTCAAGAAAATACACAATACATCAATGAGTAAGACACCAGATAAAGACAATGACTACACCGAACCCAAGATGCCACCCACCCATGTATGGAAATAGAGATCCTCTGTTTAAATTCTGAATTTATGACTACTATAGAGCCCACCAGGGCTTGATCTCAGCTCCCAGGAAAGACCTAGATGCTTAGTGGCTCACGTGCTGGTGTGCTCACCATGACTCATCCACCACTTGATTCTGGTAGGCCTTGAGTTCAAATCCTAGCACTACCAAAAGATTCATCCTGATTTGAGAAGCCAATGGTTGCACCTGTTTTCCTATGCTGTGAAATTCCTGGGTCTCAGCTAGAATGGAGTATGCTATATAGGCAACTCTATACTCATGGGAATTGGTTGCCAGCCATGTCAGCATAGTTATAACTGTTATCACACTCAGTAAAATACATATTGCATCCACAAATAAGACACAAAATCAAGAGAATGAGTACAATGAATGCAAGATGCTGCCCACCCATGTATGGAAATATAGCCCCTGTCTTTAAATTATGATTACATGAGTACATTGACCCCGCGGGGAACGAGCTCAGGCCCTGTGAATGGCCTAGCACCTTAGTGGCTCACAGGATGGTGTGCTCACCTTGACCCATTCCCCAATTCTGCTTGCTAAGCTCTGAGTTCAAACCCCAGCACAGCCAAAAGATACATCCTGGTGTGAGAAACCAATGAATCCACATGATTTCCTGTCCTGTGAAGGTCCTGGGCCTCATCGAGGATGGAGAATGCTATATAGGCAACTCTATAGCCATGGGAATAATTGTCATCCATGAAAGCACAGATATTCCTGCCACCATACTCAATAAAATACACAATACATAATAATAAGACTCAAAATTAAAATGAGAATAAGACTCAAAATTAAAAAATAACTACATTGAAACCAAGATGCATATCACACCTCTATGTAAATAGAGATCCTATGTTTAAAAAAAGTAAGCTTGTTATTTTGTCCACTGCTGGGGCTTCAAATCAGGCCCTGGACTAGGCCTGACATTCTAGTCTTCAGGGATGATGAGCTTCCCCTTCACCCCAGTGCAACGGGGTTACCCAGACCTGAGTTCAAATCCCAGGCCTAACAAAAGATTCATCCTGATGTCAGAAGCCAGTCATTGCGCCTGATTTCCTCTAATGTGGAAGTACTGGGTCTCAGTTAGGATGGAGAATGAATGCATAGGCAACCATGGGAACAGGTTGTCACCCATGTCAGTACAGTTATATCTGTCACCTTACTCAGTAAAATTCACAATACCATTATGAATTAGACACAAATTAAGGAGAAGAAATGTACCGAATACAAGATGCTGCCCACACATATATGTTAATACATATCCTATGTTTCAAGTATGAATTTATGCCTATCTTGCCCTCCCTGTGGCTCATTGTCAGGTCCTGGGAATGGCTTAGTTCCTCAGTTGCTCACATGCTGGTGTCCTCACCTTCACTCTTTCACCAATTGGGCCTGTTAGGCTCTCAGTTCAAATCCCAACACTGCCAAAAGCAGAATCCTGAGGTGAGAAGCCCATTGATCCCCCTGTTTTCCTGTCCTGTGAAAGTCCTTGGTCTCAGCTAGCATGGAGAAGACATAGGCAACTCCATGGACATGGGAATAGGTTGTCATCCATATCAGCACAGTTATATCTGTCATCATACTCAATAAAATACAAAATGCATCCCTGGCTAAGACACACAATTAAAAGAATAACTACACTGAAAGCATGATGCATTCCACACATATATGTAAATAGAGACCGTATGTGTAAAATAGTTAGGCATATGAATTTGGCAGTGCTGGGCCTTCAATTCAGGCCCTGGGACCAGTGCTGACCTTGTAGTCTTCAAAGATGGTTAGCTTCTCCCTCCCTGACTGTGCAACAGAGTTACCCAGACCTGAGTTCAAATATCAGCTCTGGCAATAAAATGGCACGAATTCTGCACTAAGGTCCTTCATTCATATATATATGAATCCTTGAATCCTAGGATCCCAGGGCTTGCAGGAAAAAAGAAAGCTGCGAGGGGAAAAAAAAGCGGTGGGAAGTTCCACCTGGTGCTTTTATGTTCATTTTCCTTTGTATGGTGATCATGGTGGGTCTGAACCCGGCGACCTACAGAGTGAAGATTACCTGGAGTGGCTGAAGGCCTGCAGCTATTGCAGAAACCCCAGGCCATCCAGGCAAAGAGCCCCAGAGGTCGTATCCCGGTCAGGCCCCCTACATTGAGGGATTGGCGTGAGATCCTGAGATACGTTTCTGGACCTAGGAAGAGCTGTGGAATGTGATCAATCTCATCCTTGAATGAGTAGTTTCTGCAGGATGTGAGCAGGAAATGATAGGCAAGATTCCTGGGATATTGTTATTTTTAATGAAGAATTGATGAAGCATGACCATAATCATCACAGTCATGAAATGGAGGCATCAAGAAAGATCTAAGAATCAGTTGTCACAAGGTAGATTGAATTCCATCACAGGTCGCCATCTCTCCTACTCTAAACAAATATACATACTATCTTCCGCTTATGAATGGATGACTATTGTGCTCTCCACCTGCCCTCCCCCCAGGGCTCAATCTCAGGTCCTGGGAACAGCCTAGTTCTTTAGATGCTCACATCATGGTGTCCTCATCTTGACCCTTTCTCCAATTGGGCTTGCTAGGCTCTGAGTTCAAATCCCAACAGTGCCAAAAGAGGAATGCAGGTGTGAGAATCCAATCCATCCACCTGTTTCCTGTCCTGTGAAAGTTCTGGGTCTCAGCTAGGATGGAGAAGGCTTAAGCAACTCTATAGACATGGGAATAGATTGTCATCCATGCTAGCATAGTTATATCTGTCATCATGCTCAATAAACAAAATTCATCCATGACTAAGACACACAATAAAAAGAATAATTGTACTGAACGAATGTATATGAATAGAGATCCTATGTTTAAAATAGATGGACATATGATTTTTGCCAGTGCTGGGGCTTCAATTTAGGCCCTGGGAGCATGCCTGACCTTGTATTCTTCAAGGATGGTAAGCTTCCCCTTCCCCCACAGTGCTATAGTGTTACCTAGACTGAGTTGGAACCACAGCTGTGGCAGAAAAATGGTGGGAATTCTGAACTAGGGTGCTTTATTAGTTTTTAGGGTTTTTTTGTTTTTTGTTTTGCTAACCTAAGGATTTGAACTCACTTCATGGCAACCCTGCCTCAGCTTCGATCACTTTAGGCTGGTGGGCTGCAACAGGCCCATAGTCGACCCTGTGATCCTAGGCCCTGAAGCCTTGCAGGAGTAAACACACACACACACACACACACACACACACACACACACACACACACACACACAGAGAAAAATAGCCACAGGATGAATTTTTTTACATTTTCTTCCTTTGCATGATAACCAATCTGGGTCAAAATTACACGGCTATAAAAGATACTTCACTTTGCATTGTCCATGGCTAGCGGACTATAGGAAAAGCCACAGGCCCTTATGTCATCACAGGCCCTGATTTTGAATCCTGGTCCTGATACCTATCAGTGGGGCGACTTCCTAAGAGACTCATTCCTATGTATGGGAATAATGATGGAATGTGAGCAAATTCATGATTGAATGAGAAGTTTCTGCGGGCACCGTTCTAGTCTAAAATTAGATGCAATGATCCTAGGATGTTGTTGATCTTAATGAAAAGTTTATTAAGCATGAAAACAATACTATTCCTTCAATGGAGGCATAATAAATACCTAAGAGTTGGTAGGAACATAGTTGATGTCATTGAATCCTAGGTAGATGTCTCTGGAATTCTATACAAATATATATTTATTGATATATACCACCTGCCTATCCATGTATGGCTATTTTGTCCACCCCTGCAGCTCAATCTCAGGGTCTGGGAACTGACTGGCAGCTTCCTTGGCTAGAGGTTGCCCTGTTGACACACCCATTCATGAATTGGGTCTGCTAGGCCCTGAATTCAGATCCCAGCACTGCAAACAATTGGATCATGGAGTAAGAAGCTGAATGTGACACCTGTTTTCCTTTTCTCTGAGAGTCCTAGGTGTCAGACATGATGGAGAACACATCTACAAATTTAGATACTATGTGATGGGATGTCATCAATATAATAAATGGAATGCGTGTCATCACAGTAAATATATGATAAATAAATGAATAAAACAAAAATATAATCAATAACCACAATATGGACTGAACATTTATAGGTAAGTACAAATCTTATCTTTATAATGTATATAAATAGTATGTTTTCCAGGGCTGGGGATTGAATTCAGGCCTAGAGACCAGGCCCGACTTTCTTGTCTTCAAGCATGGTGAGCTTTTCCTTCGTCCACAGTGCTGCAGAGTTTCCCAGACCTTGAGTTCAAATCCAAAGTAGAAAAAATGGTGAGAATTGCAAGACAGGGAGCTAATTTTTGTGTGTGTGTGGAGGGGAGGGGTTTTTGTTTTGTTTTGTTTTTTGCAAAGTAAGGTCTAGAACTCAGATCATGGCACTCTGCCTCAGCTTCTATCACCCTAGGCTGCAGCCACTGGAGCCACAGCCGATCCTGGGATCCTAGACCTCCAGGCCTTGTGCTGGGAAAAAATATGCACAGAAAAAAAGTGGCAGAACCGGGTGCCAGTGGTTCACACCTGTAATCCTAGCTACTCAGGAGGCTGAGATCTGAGTATCTCGGTTCAAAGCCAGGAAAGTCCATGATACACTTATCTCCAAGAAACCACTAGAAAACTGGAAGTAGCGCTGTGACTCAAGTGGTAGAGTGCTTGCCTTTAGCTGAAGACCACAGGCACAGCACCCAGGCCCAGAGTTCAAGCCTTATGACCGACCCCCACCCCCCAAAAAAAGAAGTGGCAGGATTGCGTTTTTACATTTTATTTCTTTGCACTGTGACCATTTAGGTCTGAATGACACGGCTCCAAAAGGTACTTCACCTTGTATTGCTGAAGGATGGCGGGCTATTGGGGAAGCCATAGTCTTGCATGGCAATGTAGGCCTAGAGTTGAATCTCAGTAATGCCACTTCCAGATGGCGGAAATCCTAAGAGACTCATTCCCATCCATAGTAATAATGATGGAATGTTATCAATGGCACTGTTGAATGAGCTGATCATGAATACTACTCGTATAAAATTAGACATCATGATTTCAGCAGACTGATTTTAATATGAAGCATTAAAAGAATACTATTTCTTACAGAGATGCAATAATTTCAGGACACTGATTTACTTAATAGTTTATTAAGGATGAAAACAATAACATTAATTACATGGAGGCATAATAAATACACAAGGATTGGTAGGAATGTAGTCTACATAACTGAATAATGTGTAGACATATCTGGCAATCTATAAAGATATATATTTATTAGCATACTTCCATCTGGGTGTCACTCTGTTCTTATTTTATCAAAACCTGGGGCTCGATTTAAGGTCCTAGGAACTGCCTGTCAGCTCAATTTGCCCCAGGATGGCGTGTTGACACTCACCCATTCATGAATTGGGCCTTGTAGGCCATGAGTTCAGATGCCAGCACTCCCAAAAAATGAATTGTAGAGTAAGAAGCTGATGGTGACAAACATTTTCCTTCTTTTGTGAAAGTCCTGGGAGTCAGGTATGAAGTGGAACACATATGCAGACCTATATCCTATGGAATCAATGTTCTATGTGCCATAATAGTCAATAAAATTAATGGCCAATACATGAATAAAACAAAAAATAAAAATGAATACACTGAACTCTATATATATAGTCAACCTATGTATATAAATATAAATCATATATTTAAAATATATACGAATAGGATGTTTTCTAGTGCTGGGGATCGATTTCAGGTCTAAGGAACAGACTTGAATTTCATGACTTCAAGGAGGTGAGCTTCCCCTTTCCACACAGTGCAAAAGAGTTACCCAGACCATGAGTTCCAATCCCAGTCCTGACAGAAAAAATGGCAGCTGTATACTATGTGATGTCCAATTCTTAGGTATTTCATTCTGCCTCCATTTAATGAATGTGATTGTTTAAATGCTTTATAAAGTATTAATTAAAATTGATCAGTGTCCTATAATTTAACTGTGTATAATTTTATCCTAGAATCATTCAAGAACTGCCCATTCAATCACATATATCACATACCATTGGTATTCATATGGATAGGATTGAGTTTTTTAGGATCACCTGCCATTTGGAGGTGGCAGGACCAGGATGTGGGCTCCAGCTCTCACCACTTAAACCCAAGGATAAGGAAATCACCGGTCTGTCCAAGAACATCAGCAAGACCAATGATTAGGCAGGCACCAATGGCTCTCAGAAGTCCTCCTTGATACTTACAAGGCTGTGATAGGAGGATCATGGTCAAAGTCACCCTAGGCAGGAAAGTCCTTGAGACCCCTGTCCAACTTCAGTGCCAACAGAAGCCAGAATTAGAGCCATGTGGCTTCACTAGTTGAGGGCTAGCCTTGAACAAAAGCAGCTCAAGGACTGTCCCCAGATCCTGAGTTCAAGGTTAGGGACTGGCAACAAACAGACATACACAACAATCTGTGCAGCCATCCAGCTAAAGCAGGTCACCCTCTTGTCCCCAACTGGACTGGACAGAGTTTCATGTGAATGGGGCTGCTGTCATCTTGACTCTGCCCATTCTGTCTGCATCACAGGATTCCGTCCACACCCCCATTCTTTCATGGTTCTTTCTGACCAATGGGAAACAAGAATGGTGGCCATGCCCATATTCCATGCTGCCCAGTAGCACCTGGATTCTCTCAGTTGGATGACACCACTACTAGCAGTCGAGGAAGGTAGAGGTGGCTGAGTGGTGAGCAAGAGACTTGAGGCCACATTGTAGTAGAGTAGGAAATTGAGGTCCTAGACAGTGAGTGGGTGAATAGGGGATTTCCCAGACCTTGGGAAAGTGGCCAGTCCATCTTTCCTGTCCCAGCGCTCAGATGTCAGAAACAACAGGACTCCATGAGAGAACTGCAGGGAAGAAATTGCCACAAGAACACTGGCAGAAGAATCTTCCCAACAGAGCTGCAACAGTCAAGAAAACACAAAACATGAAAAAGTGAAGGAGCCCCAAGACAAACGCCACTGGGGAGTGTGATTCAAAGGAGAGTCCAGCCAAATATGATGCTGATCATGGGCCTCCCCTGCCTTTGGACACAGTCACAGCAACCAGGGTCCAGAGTGTCAATGGTCCTGATAACAACAAGGATCTGCAGAGGTGTACTGACATGTGGTGCCCACACTGGATCCCAGCAAAAGAAGAAAAGAGGCACTCTTGCCAAGACCCAACCACTGAAGCAGGAAAAGACAGACTTGCCGGATGAATGGGAGTAAAAGAGGGAGAAGATAGCCTAACTGCACGCAGCAATGAAAAAGGATCTAGAGATCCACAAGGCACCCATACAGAGGTTGGTTTGGGCAGAAAGTGATTTACAATGTTCACCAGCCCACGAGCAGCAGGCGACCAATGACAGAGAAAGGGAGCATGAAGCTCTCACCAGCTGCCTGCAGACCGCAGAGCAGCACATGGCAGAGCTGGAGATGGCGGCTTCTGTGGTCACTGCTCACATAATGAGACTGAAATGTTCTTCGAACAGCTGAATGATGTGACCCTTCAGCGAGAGGAAAAGATCAGAAGCTTCAATGACTTGGAGCAAGTGAACACTGAGTTGTAGGAGAAGCTGGAAGCACTCTGGACACAATGGAGCAACATGAAGAGCAGAATCTGCAAGTTCCAACAAGCGCTGGTGGAGCGTGAGGTACTAAAGAGACTACTAGACAACCTGAGCTGGATGGTGACTGCAGCGAATCTAGAGAGAGAAGACCTGAGCATTGAGAAGTCTGTGCAGAAGGGAAAGGCCCGGCGGCTGACCCAGTGGGTGAACCAACTGACAGAGGAGAAGAATCGAGGGGCAAGGTAGGCGTTTGACGTAAAGACGGAGCTGGGGGAACTGAGAAGGAAGCTGGCAGAGACATGACCCCCTTCAGGACCATCTCCGGCCAAGCAGCAGGTGAAGGCCCAGGCCTAATGCACACAGATGGAGTTGAAAAACCTGGAGGAATAACTTCACATCCAGGTCCAGGAAAACCAAAGCCTCCGTTTCCAGAACACGGAGCAGCAGAAGCAACTGTGGAGACTGGAGGAGAAGGCCCAGGATCGGCAGGAGATCTGCAAGATCCCAAGATGTGCATGTGTGCAACGGACAGATGGAAGAACAGCTGACCCTGCTGCGGGATGCTCTCCATATGGTGAGCATTGAGGAGAAGCTAGCCAGCATATTGGACTCAGAGAAGCAGGTGAAGAAACATCTGTGGGAACAGCTGGACCACACAGAGGAGAAGATAGAGGAATTGAAAGAGGTGGCTGAGAGAGAGAGCCAAGCAGCTTGGGAGCTGCAGGAGTGGCAGGAGCAGTCCCTGGCCCAGCTTCAGGAGCTCAGAGCCACCTGTGAGCTGCACATCACCTCCAATGAGCAGCTGAGCTCCAAGAAGGAGGCCCTGCAGCAGCACCTAGAGGCAGACCCAGCTGCTGGAGCAGCTGAAGCAAGTGCAGGCCCCACCAGCTGTCAGGACCAGAAGGTACCCCCAAAGTGGCAGGACACCCTCAAGTGCCTGGAAGTGACCAGACCACAGGAGGAGTGCCTGCAGGCCCAGCTGAGCTTCCTGGCTTTCCCTGGAGAAGGGGAAGTTGAGAGCCCTGGAGAAGCAAAAGGTGAGGAGGCAACTCCCCCAGACGTGACCATCGCAGAAGATGGAGATATCCCCCAAACCGAGAGGGACATGGATCTGGGGGCGCTCTCCATGGCTGAAATCCACAGGGGAAACTCCTGTACCAAGAGTGGCAGGCACACTGAGGGTGCCCAGTCCACCTGGCAGCTCAGTGCCAGAGAAATCTGGAGCCACTGGCCCCCCACCCTGCGAGCTGGCACCACAGCATATGTGGGGATGGGAAGAAGGACAAGTGGGCATCTGAGAAGAAAATCTTTGTCCATGACCTGCCTGTTGAAGTGGACTTCCGGAGTCCAGCGGATGAGCTCCACCATCGATGCATCCAGCTAGTGGCACACATCTGCACCATTGAGGACTCCCTCATGGCGTGTAAAGAGCAGATGTTCGTCCTGGATGAGCTGTGTCAGGAGAAAGCTGAGCACATGTGCTAGCTATCCAAGGAGAAGATGAAGAGGAGAGAGCTGTGGGAGCTGCTGTGGTTCCTCTCAGGGGAAGGCATGGACAGCTGACACCAGATGACGGCACAGGCTGAGTCCCAACCACCACCACTGCTTCAGACACCGCAGGAGCTGGGATGGTCAAAATGAGGGAGGAACAGAAAGGTTTTGAAGAATTGCCACTTCAAAGTAGTGTGGAAACTGCCAAAGGACAGGTCGGGGTACCCTACCCCGTAGAGGACTCCCTCATGGAGCACATCCTGCAGCAGAAGCCACACATGCAGATCACCCACAGCTCACAGGCTCAGGTGAGGAGTGTTCCCTGCCTTTCTTCTGTAGACTGATGCAGATGATGACTCTCTATGTGACATACTGACTCTCAAAAGCCTCAGCAGCCACCACAAGTAGGTGGCCAGGTGGCCTTCTCTCAGGCCTCCATCTGCCAGGTGATGGGAAGGGTAAACTGCGGTACTGGTAGGGCAGAGGCTGCCAGGAGGTGGCCCATATTCAAGGGACATCTAATGGACCATTGGTGGCTAGGGAAGAGGCCCATGTTATGCTTATCACAAAGAATGATCTGTTTTCAAAGGGAAAACAAGCCTCCAACAAAGATTTGTTCTTCCAGTCCTGGGGCTTGAACTCAGGGCCTGGCCACTGTCCCTGAGCTCTTTTTCTCATGGCTAGCACTCCACCACTTGAACCACAGTGCCACTTCTTGTTTTCTGATGGTTCATCAAGGATAAGAGTCTCACATACTTTCCTGCCCAAGATGGCTTTGAACCATGGTCCTCTAGATCTAAGCTTCCAGAGTAGCTAGGATGAAAGGCATGTGCCACCAGTGCCCAGCATGTGATGCCTTTTGAAGGCACCTTGGCGATTCTGTAAAAGAAGCCCTAAAGGGACTGGATAGAGCTTGACCCAGTCAAGGAGCTGGGATGGGGGAAGGCTGATGTTCTAGCCATTCTGTTCCCCAAAATTAAAGATGCCAGCTGGTGTTGGATGCATCAAACACCTAGGTCAACAGCCACCAGGCTTAGTGGGGAAAAGGTAGAGAATACCCAAAGATTGCAGTGTAGAAATCTCTGATTTTCCATGCATGTGGTGTGTGTGTGTGTGTGTGTGTGTGTGTGTGTGTGTGTGTGTGTGTGTGTGTGTGTGTGTGTGTGTGTGTGTGTGTGTGAACTCAGGGCCTAGGCTCTATCCCTGAGTTTTCTTGCTCAAGGCTAGTGCTCTTCTACTTGAGCCACAGCCCCACTTGCTCTTTGATGGTTAATTTATGTAAGACTCTCAAGTACATTCCTGTCCAGGGTGATTTCAAAGCATGATGGGGTCCGCAGGGAAGCAAGAGTAAACACAACTCGCAGGTACAATCCCTATGGTGGGTGACTCCTGCCCCCCTTATAGCCAGATACGGGACATGTGGCCCCGTGCCATCGTTGGGGACTATCGTCATCTAGAGTTCAATTGGGGGAAGTGACCAGGGCCAAGCTGACTTTTGCCCACCCTGAATGCTGATTCCAGAGCAGATCTGTTCCACCCTAGGCCGGCTTCCAGGAGAACAAGGAAGGGAGAGGTCAGCTCCAGGCCAAGCTAAGAGCCTTTGGTCATGGATATCCCAACTTGGCCTTCCTGATATCTGTATGGCCTGTCAAAGAACAACCCCCCCCCCCAAAAAAAAAAATTGGAGCCATGTCTCAAAGTAGTAGAGCTCTAACATTGAACCAAAGAGCTCAGGGACAGGGCCCCCATGCTGTGAGTTCAAAATCCCCCAGCTGATTCTCACCCATAAAACATAGGTTAGCTAAAGGTGAACTAGTAGGATTTGTGAAGTGTTTCTGAAGAATGGTGATACAGAGGAAAGTACCCTAATTGTAATGACAGCTGAACTTGTGACATGCAGCTATGTGCTGAGTCCTTCACAGGGTGCTGTTTTCTGGATCCTTCCCACATGGGGGTTTTGTGCTGAGTCCTCAAAAAGCACTTTGTGTGCTGAGTCATCACAAAGGGTGCTATATTATGAGTCATTGAGAAGAGTGGGCGGTGCTGGGTTTTCAAAGGGTGCTGTGTGCAGAGTCCATTACACAATGTACTTTATGCTGAGTCCTTCAAAAGGTGTAGTGTGCTAATTCATCCCAAAGGGTGTTATGTGCTGAGCCCTTGAGAAGGGAGGGACAGGTGAATTTTTCAATGGGTGCTGTGTGCCGAGTCCTTTCTTTACACAGGGTACTTTTGCTGAGTCCTTCAAAGGGGGCTGTATGCTGAGTCATCCCAATGGGTGCAATGTACTGCATCCTTGAGAAGAGTGGGATGAGGTGAGTTTTTCAAGTGCCGTGTGCCTAGTCCTTTATACAGGGTGCTCTGTACTGTTCTTCAAATGATGCTGTGTGTTGAGTCTTTCCACAGGGTGGTATTGCTGAGTCCTTCAAAACTCTGCTATGTGCTGAGTTTTGTAAAGGGTACTGTGCACTGAATGTTTTACACAGGGTGCTACATATTCAGCCTTTCAAAGATTGGTGTGTGTGGAGCCTTAACACAGGGTGCTATGTGCTGAGTCCTGGGAAAGAGTGCTACGTGCTGAGTTTTTCAAAGCGTGCCATGAACTGAGTCCTATACACTGTGTGCTATGGACTTCCTCCTTCAAAGGGAGCTCTATGTTGAGTCATCCCTAAGGTTACTATATGGTAAGTCCTTCAAAGGGTGCACTGTGCTGAGTCATTTACACAGGGTGCTTTGTGCTGTTTTTTTGGTGTTCTGTGTGCTGAGTCATCCCAAAGGTGCTATGTTCTGAGGTAGTTATCCCCAACAACCTCTCTCTCTCTCTCTCTCTCTCTCTCTCTCTCTCTCTCTCTCTCACACACACACACACACACACCTGCATACACTCAGGGGTCATTGTTTTACCTGCTTGATGTGTGGAGTGGAGAGGAATGGAGGAGAGTCTCCTCCAGTGGTGGGGCTGAGGGGAGATTTGATTCCCTGGCCAAGTGTTAGGGTTGGCGGCGAGTGCTGAGCTGAGGTGAGGCTGCAATTCCCATGGCCTGGAAGCCTTAGGGCCCAGTCAGGGCTGCTCTTGTAGGCAAGGGTGGAGGGCAGGACTGAGGGGAGTAGGGGGCTGGGCTGAGGAGAGGAGGAAGTGGGGCTGAGGGGAAGAGGAGGCAGTGCCCAGGGGGCTCACTGTGGTGGTAGCAGTGGCCAGAGGCTCTCAGTGGGAGGCATGCATGCACCCAGTGGTCGAAAAGTGGCCCACAAGAGGAGTTGAGGCAGAGAGAGAGAGAGCTGAGAGGAGTAAGTACATGCACAAGAGGAAATGGCTTCAGTGGCTGGCTGAGGCCTCAATTGAGGTGAAGGGCCTGACTGGGAGCGCAGAGCATGCAGAGCTAGCACAGCAGACACATCACTTCAAGCAGCCATACAGTGGCGCGCTGGCCATGGGCTGTCCCAAGTCCAAGGTTCTAATTATCATGGTGGTGGCAGTGGCCACAGAGGAGGAGGCCACTGAGGAGGAGGCAGCTGAAAAGGGAGCCTTAGCGGCAGCAGTGGCAGGGGTGGTGGCAGCATCAGCGAGAACAGGTCTGGCTGTGGATGAGGCGGGAGCTGAGTTGTCTGCAGCTGAGGGGGAGGAGAGGCCACACTCACCCTACCATGCACCCTCAGACCCAGCCCCTCCCTCCTCAACCCTCCCCAAGGTGCCGCGTTTCAAAAATGGTGCTGCTGGCCTAGACCCAGGGAGCCTCTCTCAGTTGCCCTGCTGAGATAACACACCCCTGGCTGGCTTGTCTCAGTGACCCGGTCCAGGTCCCTGGTCCTCGGACTCCAGACCTGCCACACCTGGAGCTGCTGCTTACAGCTTCTCCCAGCAGCACACGTGAGTGGCCAACCTGCGGGCACACACCCTGGTACCCCATTGCCCAGTGAACCCATCGACCCTCCCTCACAACCTCCCATATTCTGCGGACCCGGACCCGTTCCTCCCGCCTCCCCTCTCCTGTCCCACCTGTGCCTCCCCTGCATCCCACAGTACACCCTGGCTCTGCCGCAAATGCACCCCAGGGGTGGGGGGTGAGGGTGTGTGACAACCCGAGGATCCCAGTCATGTCCCTAATGGCCAGTGTCCCAGGAAATGGGGAGATGCAGGGTTGGGTGAGGAGGAGGTGCCAGAGAGCTCCTGGCCTGGAGTAATGGAGCCACGCAGCCACCCATATGCACCCTTCCTCACCTTGGTGGGAACCTGGTGGCTTCAGTCTGAGGTAGGGAGCAGTATCTCCAAACCTGCCTTCTCAGGTCTTTTCCTTTTTTCTGGGGGTGGGGGTGTTGGATGCAGAAGATAGACCACCTTGCTGTGTGAGCTCTTGTCCTCTGTGCTTGGTTACCCTTTCACCTGAGGAGGGTCCCAGAAGAGCCCACTAGGGAGGTGAGAGCACTGGGGGTCAGATAGAAGATGAATATCTGGGAGGAACACACCCCCTCCCACACACAACCAGCCTATTCTCCCCACCCCAGCTGTCATCAGTTCTCACAGGGTGATCACATTTCCCAGCTCTGCCAGCATCTACTGGTGCTCCTGGTCCATCTGGTCTCCTCATCCTCCCCAAGAATGTGCCAAGTCACCCAGAAGCATCTAGGCTGGAAGTAGGAAGTCCATCCATGTATGTAACATTTAGGACCCCATCCATTTCCCAAATACCACCCCACCCCAAGTCAGACACCCCTCTGGGGCCACCATGAACCCCTGCTTGTTATCTGTCCTGGCTCTGAGGAGCCACCTGTCTCAGGACTCCTTTATCCAGCATCCTGGTCTAGGGTTTTGGTTTATGTGGAGTTAAGGTTTGTTGTTCCTAAGAGGAAGATTCTGGCCCTGGAGAAGGGAGAGGCAGGGTGGTTCTTTGTTATTAGAGTGGTGCTCCCCTTTGGTGGGATCCCCTGGTTCTGACAAGGGAACCCCATGCCCCAGCTTGTACATTGTCCCAGAGGAGGAACTGATAAACTCAGGAGAGGCACTGCACTGAGTCTGTGTGTGTGTGTGTATGAGAGAGAGAGAGAGAGAGAGAGAGAGAGAGAGAGAGAGAGAGAGAGAGAGAGAGAGAGAGAGAGAGAGAGAGAGAGAGAGAGAGAGAGAGAGAGAGAGAGAGAGAGAGAGAGAGAGAGAGAGAGAGAGAGAGAGAGAGAGAGAGAGAGAGAGAGAGAGAGAGAGAGAGGGAGGGAGAGAAATCATCTTTCACCTTGTACAGCATGACTGTGCTCAGGTGAGCGATCAGTTGGCAAATTGCAGGTGCTGCATGGACCAGACTTCGGTCACAGGTCTGGATTTGTGTGTGTGTTTGTGTGTGTGTGTGTGTGTGTGTGTGTGTGTGTGTTTGTGTGTGTGTGTGTGTGTGTGTGTGTTGGGAGAGCAGGGAGATGAGAACAATGGAAACATATTTAAGTCACCATGTCTAAAAAGAGCAAAAGCATTTCATTTGTGTGTATGTGTATTGTTCTTTTGTCATCAATGCCAAGTATGATCCCAGCCACAATTTTTGTTTTCTCCTTCACCGTTACATAAATTGTTTGGTGAAGGTTTCAGTAGATGTTCCTTTCCACCTCTCTCTTCCTGTAGCTCACAGTAGCTACTGGGCCTGTGTGGGTCTCCCCTTGGAGGTCTGTGTGAATCACAGTCCAGGGTGGACACCTGTCCTTCTGTCTTCAGGCTGGTGAGGGAAGTGTGACCACAGCCACACTCAAACAGCTAGACACCCTGCTCTGGTGTATAGAGTTGGAGCTAATTCAAGGGTTGAGAATGTGTCTGCCAAACATAATTAGGGAATGAGATGGGGGGAGTAGGGCAGAAGATGTGAAGCTAGAGGGTCTGGTGAGTGGCGAATGGTGTGACATGGCAGATGGTTCACCACAAACAAGGATGAGAGGGGAACCTTACCCAGGGCTTTGTCGGTTTCCATGGGCATCTGGGCAGGGGACTCCAGGCCCCCACTGGTGGCATGGATTCCCTCCTAGGGGAGTGCACCGGTGGGCAGCCCTCCCGAGAGTCCTGTAGATTCCAATCTGTGTCCTGCCTGGGCCGTTTCCAGCTCTGCAGTGGTAGACAAGTGTGTTCCCCCTGCTGAAGCCTGCACGGTATCAGGCCATGTCAGTTAGCTAGGGCTGGTTGAATGCGTTTCTGTAACCTGCTGTAGGCTGTCTGGAAGGGGACCACTGACTTTGGAAGCCTTTAACTTTGATTGGGACAACTGAAATGCCAGCTTTTCCAGGATTTTTTTTAAGCTGGCAATTACTACAAATGACTGGGATTATGGGTCAAATTAGATGGACCATTTCAGCTGCCAAACAATGATGTTCAAAGCGGCACAGGCAGAGTTCCCAAGCCAGATCGTCTCCTGTCATGAACATCCTGCTTTGACTGCCTTCCTCCAGCAGCTGCTGATTCTCCTCTGGTTCTCTCTAGGGTGACCACCACAGGCAAGGACATCAGGGGAGCAGAGATTGTGACCTCTCCATCCCCAGCCTGCCAGCTGTGAGCAGAGACAATTCCCAGCACCTGCACTGGAATCTGGGAGATTCAGAGAACTGGGATGCCTTATGATCCTTTCTCTGCAACATGAAACTTGGGGTCCCGATGTGGTGGACCATCCTGTCTGGCCCCAGGGGGAGGAGAGGAGGCCTCTTAAGCCAGGCTTTCACACCTGAGGGCGGAATTGAGTGCCAAACTGTGTGTCAGCTGCTGGACAAAGATTTTTGAGAAGAGAGGTATCGCAGAGGCCCCAGAATCCAGCAAGTACATCATGGCTCACATCCTCAGAGCCAAAAGAGTTAAGTGTGGTGGCACCAGGAGGGCAGGATGAGGGACAAGGGAGAACTGTGGAAGAGCTACTTTAGGCTTTGACACCTCCCCCACCAACACCTCCACCCCCAGGATGCTTACCTGAGTTGGATGGGAGTTTTCTGTAATATTGTCATAGAGAGATGCTCATTTATTTATCCAACAAACCGTTACAGTGAGTGCCAGGTCCAGGCAGTCATAGACGATGAAAGGTTCCAGTGCTGGTTCCACAGCACATGAAGAAATCTTGGTTTGAGCTGGATGCCGGTGCTTCACACCTGTCATCCTAGATACTTAGGAGGCTGGGATGGGAGGACTGAGGCTTAAGTCCCAGGAAGAAAAACCTGTAAAACTCTTATCTCCAACAAACTACCAAAAAGAAAACGCCAGAAGTGGATGAGTGGCTCAAGCTGTAGACTGTTGGCTTTGAGTAAAAAGGCTCAGGGACAGTACCCAGGCTCTGAGTTCAAGCCCAGGAGTGACACAAAGGAAGGAAAGAGAAAGAGAGGAGGGAAGGATGGAGGGAGAAAAGGAGGAAAGGAAGGAAGAATGGAACATGCAAGCCTTGGTTTGGAGTCCCTAGATCAAGGGAGCCAACCATTCACAATCTCCGTGGGGACAGTTTCAGAGCCTAAAGCCAGTATGTAGGACAAAGCCACTGACCCCTCAGCAACTTCATGACATCCAGGAGCTATGTGGTCGCTGACTGCAGAGGGAAACAGCCTCAGGTAGACCCTAGGGCTCAGGGTGTGTCACCAAATTTCAGTCTCTCCTGGCCCATGGAGTTTATTTTCTAGTCAGATAAGAAGAAATTGTCCAAGGAATAGGGAGGTATAGCCTGAGGGAGTGTCAAGAGAGGGGTGGCAAGGGATAAGCAAGAAGATGAAGAGGGAGGATGATCCTAGGTCAGGTGTGTCTGGCCATTGGAGCCATGACCTCACCTAACAACTTAGACCATCAGTGATATAGACTTCGACCCAGCCACATGGCTGTTAAAAGTCCTGGCACTTTGGGTTCACCATTGACCAGCTGGCTGTCATCCACTGCTGGATGCCTGTGTGGCATCTTGGGGACTGGGACTTTTGCTGGCTCAATCTGAAGATGACACCCCCAGTGTTCATTCCTCGACCAGAGACAGAGGTAAACCTGCCACTGGCACAAAACATCCAGAGAATGAGGGGGGAAGTCAGACCCGTGTTGCCCCAAGACTTCCTCTAGGGGATTGTAGGACCCCATGACTGCCATTCTCAGAGATGGAGGTGGGTCCCTTTGCTGGCTCAACCTTTAGACTAGGTGGCAGATCTGGGACTCAGAGAGGGCCAACTCAAGGTAGGGTAGGGCTGGGTAGAGGCTAGTGGGAAACCAGAGGCACTGAACTCTGAGCAGGGTTGTTTAATTGAGGATACTCACAACCCAGGAACATTCCTGGGATGGATAGGCCTTTTCTCCTTCCCGAGAGAGAGGGACCTACAGCCCTCCAATCTGCACCCCTTGGCCAAGAAATCCTTTCAATCCCATATCTTGTGGATGGATAACTAGACCTCAACTGACTGCCCAGTGTTGAGGGATCTTGAGTCCTTGATGAGGTCACGGGATCCTCAGTACGCGATGTACTTGAGCGTCCTGACTTGGTACAGGGTCAGTCCCATCTAAGACTGCCATAATCTAGGACATAGAATCTAGAGAATCAGAGCAGGATGGGGTCTTATTCTGTGAATCTTGAGTATTATGTGTGAGCTTTGAGCTCCCATGTGCCCACCTGCTTCCCTTTCTTGGGTGGGTCTATGCTAGAAAAAGTTTATTACTAGGGCCTGGGTCCCATCCCTTGTGTTATGCTCAAAGCTAGCACTCTGCCATATGAGCCACAGCTCCACTTCCAACTTTTTTGGGTGTTTAATTAGAGATAAGAGTTCTCATGGACTTTGCTGAGAAGGATGCATCCAATTGCAGTCCTCAGATCTCAGTCTCCGTAGGGGATAGGATGACAGGCTTGGAAAAGTATCTTTGGCCAGGTGCCAGTGTCTCATGGCTATCAACCTAAGTACTCAGGAGCGGAAATCTGAGGATCACGGTTCAACTCAAAGCCAGCTTGGACAGGAAAGACCCTCATTTTGGTTAGGGGGGTGGGGTGCAGAGGAAAGACTCAGACCAGACACCTCCTGAGGGACATTTGTTCTTGTGACAGAGCCAAGTCATTGCTGTAGATAAGGAGGAAGCCTCCATCAGACTGACCCAGAACAATGATCAGAGATAGATAGGCTGTTGAAGTATCAAACCCACTCATGTCTGCTTCCCACTCCTAACAAGGAGGTGCAGTGTGGGTGGCACAACCCTGGGCCTAATGGATTATAAATGGATGGTGGTGATCAGGAGCTTGTGGCTCCCACCCATCATCCTGGCTATTCAGGAGTCTGAGGGCTGACGGTCATTACTCAAAGCCAGCCCGGGCAGAAAATCCGTGAGATTCTTATCTCTCATAAACTACCTCTCCCTCCCAAACCCACACACAAAAAAGCCAGATGTGGTGGTGTAGCTCAAGTGATAGAGCCTCAGCCTTGAACAAAAGAAGCTCAAGGATAACACCCAGGCCCTGAATCCAAGCCCTAGGGCTCACACAATCATAATAAAATAAATGAACAGTGTACACCTTTCATCTGACTACCAAGAAAGATGGATTCAGTCTTCTATCTGGTTGGTACTTCTAACCAAAGGTAAGGGGCTTCCCTTGATGTTCTCCTAAACCTCTCCTTCTCTCCATTATCTTTCCAGGCTTCAGTTGCAGGACAGAATTCGGATCAACCCCCTGGATATGACCTTAAGTACCCTCGCCCATCCACTTTCCTTGGGGTCAAGATCCTGGATGCACTCCCTGTTGGGAGGATGAGGCACCACAGAGATAAGGATAGGTATCCCTGACACTTACACACACACACACACACACACACACACACACACACACACACACACAAATACCCCTAGCCAACTCAGACTAGCCTTTTCCAAAGACACTTTATCTCTTTGTATTAACTGACCTAGGAGAGGATTTTGATCCCCAGTAACTGATTATTTTAACTTGGGCTTGCTAGTTGACAGCAGATAAACAG
>NW_027203844.1:0-52415 GCF_024711535.1 Dipodomys merriami
AATGAAAAAGCAAAGTCATCTTAAGAAAGTCATTTAAGGCTCTGGGAATGTGGCTTCATGGTACAGTGATTGCTTAGCATGCATGAAACCCTGGGTGCAATTCCTCAGCACCACATAAACAGAAACAGAAGTGGTGCTATGCCTCAAGTGGTAGAGTGCTAGCCTTAAGCAAAACAAGAAAAATCTCAGGAAGAGTTCCCTGGCCCTGAGTTCAAGCCCCATGACTGGCAAAAAAATTCATTTAACTAGTAAACGCCAAATAAAGAAACTATACTTGGAATATATTATTGCTCCTTCCAACTATGACCTAACAATAGTTCTTAATTCATGTACTTTACCTATATTAGAAGACTGCATTGAGAAAAAAAAAAACAAAACATTTTGTTAGTAGGTCATGGCAATTAATGTCAAGAATGTGCTTAGATATCAGGTGAGGATTAATCTAAGTGAGATTTGGAAAAATTTTGGTCACTTTTGGCACCAAAAATGCACCAGCTAATTAATAGTTGTGATAGAAGTGAAGGAATAAATCCAGATGCAAGATATAAATGATAATAATAACTAAATTATAGCAGAAACTGTTCTTGGGAACCATATTTGGTTATTAAAGAACTAGTTATCAAGTAGGCTTATTCCTCATTCCTTTAGCATTCTAAATCACTTAGGCTAGTTCTTAATCTCTGTGAGATAAGTTTTATCCCATTCTATGTTCTTCTTTCATATCTGATCTCCTTTGCTTTCTAAAAATCTCAGTCTTTCTCTATTTATCTACTAAAAATTAATTATACTAAGTCCACCGATGCAGACCTCAGAGGATGCTAAATTAAGAGTCCAATGGCTCATGAGTCATTAATGTAACAACATGGAAAAGGATGACATATTTATTGCTACCTCAAATTTTCTGAAAAGCTGCAATGTCATCACTTGATTCAAATTTCCATTATTTGTCATTAAGGGCACATACATGCAAATATGAGACGGGTGCTGGTGGCTCACACTTGTCATCCTAGGTACTCAGGAGGTTGAGACCAGAGGACTTTCCTGGTCAGGAAAGTCCATGAGACACATCTTCAATTAGCTACGAGAAACCCGGAAGTGGTGCTGTAACTAAAATGGCAGAGCACCCAACTTGATCTGAAGAGCTGAGGCACATGCCCAGGATCAGAGTTCATGCCCCACGACCAATGAAAATGTGAAATGTACTTGAAGTTTCCCCAAAAGAAACTACGAAGTCAATAGTAATCTTCCCAAGCAGAAAAAATTTTCCAATATGACTCAGTGTACCTACTTTTGCTGAGTTATTTAAGTTATGGCTTCTTTGCTGCACATATTCTCTTCTTTTAAAAATTGTCAAATATTACCTTTATAATAAACTTTATCTAATATTTCTTGGTTCAAGAAAGAAGTCCGAACAGTTGATGTGACTTGATTTTCTTACTGTCTTAGTTCAAAGCTAACTCAGGAAGTAGAATCTTTCAAACTCTTATCTGTAATTTAACACCAAAAATCCATAAGTGGAGTTTTGGCTCAAGTAGTAGAGTACTAGCTTTGGGGGCAGGTGGGCAGGAAAGACAACTGTTCAGGGACAGGTTCCAGCCTCTGAGTTCAAGCCCCAGAAGTGGCACAAACTAAACAAACAAACAAGAAACAATAAAACCCACACATTTCTCTGGGACCATCCTTAAAGCACTGCTTTGAAAAGACGCTCCTTTTGCTGATAAAACTCACTGGATCCTGCTTTTTGGAATCCTTATTGATATGGCGAACTCAGGGCCAGAATAAAGGAATAGATATCTGACTTTTGCAACAAGAGAATCATCTCAGGAGTTAAATATTCATGCATAAGACATTTTAAAACCTCCATGTCTTTGTTTCTTTGTAGTAGAGCACTGTAAAACAATGTTATTTCCTTTTTTTCCATGCTGGCCTTCAAATGGCATATTGTTTCCTTTTGTAATACTGTCAACTAGAAGTTTACAGACAAGTTTTATGGCTAAAGTGCACACTCAAAAAAGATAGGGAAAGAGTTCCCTTCAAGCCTTGGATTATATTCTTGTACAGTAAAAATGAGAACACAAATTAACTTGAACTTTGTCATTTCTCTATGTTCAATTTCTCTCCTGGATTCAGTTTCTACTTCCTGTAAAAGTTCCTTCCACTTACTTCCGGTAACAATATATGGCATTGCTCCAGGAAAATGAATGTTTTCTGGCTTCATTGAGATAGCACAAAGGCATCTTTAGACACGAGGTAACACGTGTTTCAGAGACAACTTAGTAAAGAGAAAATATGGAATTTACATGGCTTATAAAACATTATCCATGTACATATGGCGAAATGAACCCCAAATACGGACACAACTTTTTTCTTTCTTACTATTGTTTTTAATGTATCTACCATGTATTATGTGATTTTTTTGTTTCTCTTCTATTTTCTTCCTCCATGGTATAACCCGTGTCCACTGTATTTGAGGTCGGTGAGCTGCAAATTTCATATACATTTTTCTAATGTGGGGAGAGGAAGGGAAATAAAATGCTGAAAGAAGTATACAGTATGACCCGTTGTTACAATGAGATGAACAAGACACTATGTTGAAAATGAACTTTCTTAGTTGGGGATGGGAAGAGAGAGTTGGGGCAGTGTGGAGAAAAGGGATGGCGGGAAAAACAAAAGAGGAAGTAACAATGTTCGGTAGATAATGTACTCATTAACTTACTTATGTAACTCTAATACCTCTGCCCACAATTTTCACCATAAAAAATGAAAAAAAAAACATTATCCTGGAGTATATTAAGTTCAAATTTCCTAAGTGCTCTGTAAATTAAGACCAATTTTAAGTGGGAAGAAGGTTCTCAGAAGAATTTTTTGTCAGTGTTTGTGTTGTGCATTATTACCCAAGTGCACACAAGTTAACAGAAGGAGAAACAATAGGAATAGGAGAAAGAGAAGTTCTGTGTTTAAGTATAATGGTTCAATACTCTATAGAAGAATCTGCAAATAAGACAGCGTTGAAATAATAAAGCCAAGGCCAGTATGTCGATCTATGAGAGTGACATAGAGAAAGCATTACTACTAAGTGGAACATGAAGGATGAGACCACTCTCTTTCTTCTACTAGCTCTAAATCATGATGGGTAATCATGCAAATTTGTAAAAAGTAGAAAGGACGAATAATTCTGGTTCCAAGCCAGTCAGATATAAGACCATGGACTTAACTGGAAAAAAGTCCTTTTCGAGAGAGCAGGAATTATACTAGCAATGAACTAGTGGCTAAGATCACATTTCTTTTTCTTTTTCTTTTCTTTATATTCTAGACCTTTCCTACTTATTACAAATGAGGAAACCACGGAATCTGTTTCTTTGTGTCTTGTTTATTTTACTTCGTAGGATTTTTCCAAGTCTTTCCAGTTCCATATGAATTTGAAGTATAGAATTCCACCATGCATACATAAACCACATTTCGTTCATCTACTGAGTGGCATATTGGTTTAAAACATGACTGCATATAAGTATCACTTAGTGTCATTCAAAAATGAGAGATGCCACCTCCCCAGACATTCTAAAAGCATGATTTCTAAGTAAGATAGGATTTTATGGTGGTACGAGTTTTGAGATATCTGGCTGAGTCTAATGTATATCTTGCACTGAATGAGGCAGGAACATATCCAATATCATAGAGGATAAAAATGGTAGTGTCAAAAATATTTCCTTTGAGAAAGATATAGGAGCCTGCCAGAAGTATAAAATAGTTCAGATAATTTTGAAGTATTTAGAAATGCAAGGGCAAGTATGTCTCTTTAAATAATAATTATGTAAGTGGAAGGGCAAAAGAAGGGGAAGAGAAAAAAATAAGTGACAGCAGATCATTGTCCCAATAGAATATAAAAAAAATAATCTGTAACTTTCAAGTTAAAGAGAGACCAATATAATACATGCAAAATATTTACTTGACTTTATCCTACTTTAATGCTCCAATGGCTTTCATAAAATGCAGATGCATAGTTTTGTGTCTTCTGTCATTTGCTAAACGTTTCGCCCAGAAAAGGTTATCAATTACTTATAAATGATGCATAATTCCTAGGTATTCCAGTTATCACATACCCTCTTGATTGAGATATCTCTGTATAAACTCAAAATAACGGACCAAAAAAAACCTTAAAATAAACAGAAATCACATGTTCGTTTTAATCGCTGTAGTTTACAGAATATTTAGCCAAAACCAAAAACGTCTATTTAGATATTCTGAATTTTGTGTGAAGAATTTTTAACAATAGTTTATTTGCTGACATGTAATTCACTTGCAATATACTATCTCCTTTTATTGTATACACTTTAGTGCTTTGGAAGTGAATTGTTCCTTCATAGGTTTTCAAAGCCTAATTTTCACAAACTTGCGTTTCTTCAAATAGAAATGCTAAAAATTTTACAACAGACATTAAAATAGATAAAAAAAATTCTGTTACTAGAATTTGTCCAGCATACATCCTCTGTAGTGTGTATTTTCAAATTTTTATTTTGGGGATTTTTTCCAGGGTCTCACACATACTATTTAAGTGGACTGTCAATGAACTACAATTACCTGTCCAAATAATTTTTTTTTACTTCTCTTTAATACATTCATAGAAGTATAATGAATTGATCCTATACAATTATTTTTGACCTTTGAGACTTGAAAACTTGCTTGCTAAAATGATTGCAGTATTATACAAATGGATCACTATGAGTAGTTTATCAATTCCTCCACAAATGCATTACTATGTTTTGTGTCATCTTTTTATATTAGGATCATACTAGTGATTTTTTTCTTTATTTTTCTTTTGTTTTTGGGTCCGGTGGTGGGGCCTGAACTCTGGGCCTGGGTGCTGTCCCTCAGCTCTTCAGCTCAAGGCTAGCGCTCTACCACTTGAGCCACAATGCCACTTCTGGCTTTTTTCTTTTTGCTTATGTGGTGCTAAGGAATCGAACCCAGGGCCGCGAGCATGCAAGGCAAGCGCTTTACCACTGAGCCACCTTCCCAGCCCCTCTTTTTCTTTTTTCTAAGATACTAAAGAGGAACTTATTTCATATGCTCCTCTTATTGACTATTAATTTACACATATTCTTTAAAGAAATATCATATTCAGGAAAAATTATATAGAAATAGAAGATATAAAAATACTTAAGGTTAAGAATCATTGTAGCTTTCACATTTTAGCATTAACAAATATGTTACCTCTATCTGTTGGATATGTTTTCACTTTGGTTATAGTGTCCTTTGAATTATGAGTATAGTGTCTTTGTATTATGAAAGGCTATCACTTGATATAATCCAGTATATTCTTGCTTTTCTTTAGCAACTAATGCTTTCCATTTAGAAACCTTTACTGATACAATATCATGAAATTGTACGTTTATCTCTTATTGGTTTTTATATCTCGCATTTAGTTTGATAATCATTTTTTATTTTAAATTTTTGTATAAGGATTGTGGTAGGCCAGATGCCTGTAGGTCATGCCTGTAATCCTAGCTAATCAAGAGTCTGAAATCTGAGGATCACGGTTTAAAGCCATCCCGGGCAAGAAAGTCCGTGAGACTCATATTTCTAATAAACCACTAGAAAGCGGTGCTCGCATTGATCTGCAGAGGACGTGGACAGTGCCTAATCCCAGAGTTCAAGCTCCATGAGTGACAAAAAAAAAAAAAAAAAAGAAACAAAAAAAGGGATTGAGGTAGTAGACTAAGATCATTCTTTAAATCTCGAGAGACAATAGTGCCAATACACCCATTTAAGATTCTATTTTTCATTTCATAAAGTCATAGGATAGTTTTCAAAATCTATTGACCATAAACTGAGAATTTATTTTTGACAAATCTGTTACATTCTTCTATGTGTCTGCTCTTGTAGTAGAACTATGTTGTCTTTACTATTAAACATGGTAAAAAGATTCAAAGCTAGTATGAAGGCTGAAGCTACAGCATTTTACAAGAATGTTCTAACTGACCTGTATTCCTTGAATTTACATACGAGTTTATTGAGCAGGTGGACCAATATTCTACAGAGATATCTAGATGTTTGAAAGTGACTGATATTCTGTACCTTGTAAAAACACAAGACCCCAGATATATATAGAAAAATGTCTTCAGAGAATACTTGAAACAACTAAAATTAATTCAAGAATGAGTTACGATTTAGATAACAATGTAACATAACAAAGCTGAATGATAACAACTTGAGCTGTACAACAGAGGAGAGTGAGAGGGGAAACAATGATGTACCAGATAGGAGCTATATGTCATTGCTATTGTGTTTCAAAACACAGAAAGACTTCAGAGAAGAGAAGGAGAAAAATAACGTTTCCTGAGACAAGTTTCTTTTTAATCCATCAAATAGTTTGTACTAAAAGTCAGTGAAAATGGGAAAAATTAAAATAGAAATTAAAGCATTGTATGTACCTGTTAAAATGTAAAGAATTTGTAATAGGAATATGATAATTAATTTCCAAAGAAATAAGAGAAAGAATAGTTAAAATCTAAAGGGAAAAATAATGAGACAAAAGAAGCAAAGTAAAACCTTTATCAATAACAAACAAAAGAGTTTGGAAGTGGAAAGGCAGTGGAAATATTCTAAATAACAATAAAAATTGCTAACGTGGATAGAATATGGATCACATGTTATCATATATAATTTTGAAAGGGCATACTAGGAATGAAAGTTTGAAAGTCATGGATTAAAACACTATTTTGATTATAACTAGAAAGAATAGCTCAGTCGTAAACCATTGGCCTTGCATATGTGAAGCAATGGTGTGATCTCGCAAGCATTACAAAGTCCACACAAAGCACACACACACACAAAAACCACACACACACACACACACACACACACACACACACACCACATACACACATTTGGAATATTGATTTTATTATATTAAACGGAGGAACTTATCACAAACAGTAAAAGTAGGTTAATATATGAAATCATAATATTGCTCGTACTATTTAAAAGTTTAGTAGAAATAAAATAGTCACAATATACTTGGATTTTTATAGATTAAGTAAATCGAAAATTAATAGAAGACATGAGAACCTTTGCAAATAAGTTTTAAATAATAATCATTTTGAAACAAGTGTCCTTTTATTTTGACAAAGGATTGATGTTATTGGTGTTTTAACTCAAGATTTAGAATGTGATAGCGAGGTGCTCTATATAACACTAGCGATGGCTACATCTCTAATCAGTTCACTCTGAATAGTTTTATAATAAGGTCTCATAGTTTCCCAGTTTCTCCCGAATTACAAACCCTATTTACAATTCCCACCATAGCTAGAAAATGGATGCAACAAATCACCATGCCGAGCTCAAACTTTTTTTTTTTAAATTCAAGTACAAATATTTCCAAAAAGTGATCAGGTAATGAAGGCTTTCTTAATAAAGTAAGTGCTTCTTGAAAATACAGTAAATATTTGTTACCTGGACAAATATGTTTATAAATATAAGAAAATAAATGTATTTAAATTCACTAACCATATAAAAATTAAGAAAATAATTTCAAATAGCCACGTTACATATTTTAAAAGCAAAATATATGTGACTGTATAATTTACATATGTAGAAATCATGCAAAATTATATTAACTGATCCTACAACTCTGAAAAAAGAATTACCCTAAAGAAACAAAAGGAAATATTTATGCTCAAAATTTGAAAATTAGAAAATAAAATTATGTAGGGGCTGGGACGGTAGCTCAGTGGTAGAGTGATTGCCTTCCATGCATGAAGCCCTGGATTTGATTCCTCAGCACCATATAAGCAAAAAGGAAAAAGCTGGAAGTGGCGCTGTGGTTCAAGTGGTAGAACACTAGCCTTGAGCTGAAGAGCTGAGGGATGGGGGCCAGGCCCAGAGTTCAGGCTCCACAACCGAACCCCCTTCCCCAAAAAAAGAAAAGAAAATGAAGTGTACTCTTTAGTTGACTTAATTAAGTGGAAAAGCGCTGTATATCAATTTTATAATAAAAAATGCATGAACAAAGTAAGCAAAAGTACCCATTGATCAATAGCAACAGCAAAAGCATCAGTAGTTCTTGTTTTGCGTGTACAAAAATATCAATGGAAGATAAAACAATGTTCCTTCCCTAAGAAATGTATTCATTACATTTATGTAACTTTAACCCCTGTGTACCTTACCATTACAATAAATTTAAATTGAAATTAAAAATAAACCAAAAAATATATATACCAATTAAGAATTCTTAGAAGCCATTGGTTAAAATTTTTGTCACAAACTTCCCTAAATACTGAAGGAATATACTTTGATGATATTATTTAAATACTTGAACCTCAGCAGAAAATCAAAAAGTTTAAAAACTGTTACAAAGTAAAGTAATAAATCAGAATATATTACTATTAATAATAAGCATAAGATGAATTTATAGTGGTAGTCAAATATGTAAGAAATGAGGCAATTTCCCATTCATCTGCACTTAATATGTGAGAAGGAATTTTCTAGGTCTTTTTAAATTATCATAAGTTTAATGAAATTATTCTGTCACATCATATGATAATCAGATAAAGCTGATATTAGAGCAAAGAACAGATTGTATTAAGTTTTTGGATGTTAATGTATATACTTATTTTGGTTGTGGGAAAATATGGGGATATCAACTTGGGGTATATTTTTCTTGTAGGCCGGGGTTCCCTTTCCACAAGAACATGCATCTCATCTGTCCTTTTAGCCTTCCCATCATCAATGGCATCAGAGTTGCACAGCAACTTGTCTAGCTTGCTACCTTGACTGACCTGGATCCACAGTCCTTCCAATTTTAGTCTCTAGATAGTGCAGGTTGGTAGAAATGATCCAATTCACCCAGCTATAGATTGAGAAGTAAGTCCACTAAACTTGTGGTTTGCATTCTGTTCTCAAGCCTCCAAAATAGTTAAGAGTACACATGGGATCCCCTGTTGCCAAGCAGTAAGAATATTTTAAAGCAACTAGACATATATATGACTTAGGCTTGTGAATACCTCAGGAAAAGTATAAAAGAGCAGTGAAGCATAGAGGACAGCCAGAATTTTAACTACCTACTCAGAGGCTGAATAAGCAGAGCTAGCGACTCGTGAGTCTGAGATCTGAAGACCACAGTTCAATCATGAAAATACAAGCGATTATCTCAAAAGAAAAAAAAACAGAATTGTAGCAGAGGCTGAAATGGTAGACCACTATCCTTGGGCACAGAATCTGAGGAATCGTTTCCCTGGCACTATCAAGCCTCAAGAATGATGAATGCATGTATGAGCACATGCACATGTGCATGGGTGTACTCGCACATGCATGTACATATACACAAACACAAATGAGTATTTCAATGTGAAGTTTTTATTTTTTTATCTTGCTGTACTTTATTTCCCTGTATTAGTTCACAAATTAACAAAATCAGCTAAGGACATATTTACATAAAATTCATCATGTTTCTCTAAAATCTACTCTCTTTTTGGAAGCCTGCTTTTATTTGACTCAAAAGTAAAATATTCAGGAAGTCAATTCATCACTCTCAAGTTTATAGTATTAGATGATTGTTTAGGTTCCTCCTAGCAATATGATTTTGTGAAAATCCTGCATCAAGTAATATATTTCTTTCACTAGAAGAGAAACGTCTGTGAAACAATTAATAATAGCTTATTCTTCTCCTGGCATTCATCTGTAGTTTTATTTTCTTCATATATTTCATGATCTGTCTGTGTATGCCAAAGACTGCCGTGAAAATAAAAACACCTTTCTCAGCGCTTAGCATGTGTATACCATTCATAGATACGGAAATTGCTTTGGAATAAATAATGTTCACCCTATCTTGAGAAAGAAGAATTGGTTTCTCAGCACTTTAGGTAAGAACTTGAGGGAAAGAAACAAAAGGAAAAGTGAGGAACATCTCAACACATAGATTCTAATGAAACAACCCAAGAAAACATAAATTAATTCAGTCTGAAGAACCTGCAGGAAATGAAAGATTTAAAAAAATCAGCTATGACAACTTTATGAAATTCGTGACTACATGGGAGTGCAATGTTGTGAGGATAGTGGCAAAAGCCCAGACTAAACAGAAAGTTCTGTACACAATGCCATGCACCTGTTGTTCTAAATTCCAGGAAGAATAACATCAAGTGGACTGAGGCCAAGTTTATACACAAGTAGGAAGCCAGTTTCTAGCGGAAAAATAATCAGGACAATTTAGGGCTGGGGGCATGACAAAGTGGTAAGAACACACATTTAAGGGGACAAAACACTCAATTCAAATTCTAATATTAGGAGTATGAAAGAAAAAAGCTATGATTTTAAATAATTACAACAATTGTAACACTTGAGTATTTGAGTGGAGAAAAATCCATTAGAGAGATAGAATGAACCCACGTTCCAATGCTCCTTTAGTTATAATGTTTAGTCGTACTTCAGACAAAACAGAGTTACTTTGCAAATGAGCATGGATGTACATTTGGGTGATGGAAATACTCTACTTACACAGGTGTAAACTAAATAGATTTTTGGGGATAGATTGTAGTTCTTGAACTAAGAGCCTGGGTGTTGTCCATGAGCTTTTTCTCTCAACGCTACCATTCTAATACTTGGAGCCACAGTTCCAATTCTGATTTTCTGTTTGTTGTTTGGAGATAAGAGGCTCATGGACTTTTCTGCCCAGGATGGCTTCAAACCAAGATCGTCAGATCTCCGCCTCCTGAGTAATCCTGATTCCAGGCATGAGCCGTCGATGTTTTTAATAATTTAGTAAATTGTATAGTTACAGAAGTTATAAATTATGATTGTAACCTGTGTAATATATGTGTGTATGTATAGATCAATGCATACAGTTAGAAATATATTAAAATATTTTTGCATCTACAGTAGATTTATGAAATCATCCTTCATTAAAAATACAATGGAAACAAAAGTTAATAAGGAGCAAAACAAAGGTAATTGTTACACGTTTTCTTTTTGTTGAATGGAATATGAATTGTGAGAATCAGTTTGGGAAAACCATCTCTACTTTAACAAAATGGATAATTGCTATTAATTCCAATCCATCTCTTTGCCCATATTGTGCATCCTCACACATGAGTGTCAAAATCAAACCACAATTTTTGCCTTTGTATTTAACTAACCTGTTATAATTTAGGGGCTAGATGAAGTAATCAAATAATGATTAAAATAATAGTAAGTGAGGCTATTAGTTAGAGCTGAAAAACATTTTAAATATGATAACTAATTAAATTACATATTTCTTACTTTTACTCTGTTGTTATGTCCCACATTCCCCCATTAGGAAAGTCCATAGAAGGTTCTCACTAAATTATATGTAATTATTAAAAATGTATTGAAAGAATATGGGCACAGTGTGGTTTTAGCTTATTGAAAGCTGTATGGGGTAGTGTGTTTTTGAGGACTTGCAATACGTTGTGATGGAGATGAAGGGACGGATGTGCTTATTCTGGAAAACTGGCTAGAGGATTGCTCCCAGAAAGATAGTGATGAATTCTTCCAAAAGGACAGTAAAATCACTTTCACAACCATGTTCACTTTGCACTCTTCACTGTAGCCAAGTTATGGAAACAGCCCAGATGCCCTTTGGTGAAGGGATGGTTGGCAAAAGTGTGTCATATATACATAAGTTGAATATACTTATCCATTATGAAGACTGTTACATTATTTGCAAAGAAATGGATAGGTCTAAAAATATGTTAAATAAACGAAGTCAAAGCCAGACACACAAAGGACCCATGTTCTGTCTCATATTTGGAAGCTAGAACTTCATACAATTTTACACAGCAATATTAAGCAAATCATGCTATTTGTAGAGGAGTATTTAAAAGATGTAATTTTTTATAAAATTGAACTTTTAATCCAACAAAATAAATACCGGAAACTATCACTTTGAAGATGTGAGGGGAAGTCAAAGGGAAAGAATAAAAAGAGGTATGGAGGAAGAAATTGAAGACATGATATTCAATGCAGATAGTATGAAAATGGAAAAAATTAAAGTGTAGTGAGGTTTAGAAAGGCAGGGAAAAGTTATATAAGGATTCATTATACTTAAAAGCATTATTTATTGAATGTAAATTCCCTTGTACAACTAGTTATGATAATAAAAATATAATTAAAAACAATAGAGCCATCTGATCTTAAACTGTGTTCTCTTAAACCATGAGTCAATATAATAGTTTCCTCCTCAGAAATTTTCTTTGCAGGTATTTTCCTTTTAGTGACAGAAAAATGATCAATGCAATGAATATCAATACATCACATTGCACATCATAAAGAGACACAATAAAAATCACAGTAAAAATGTTAGAATTAACCACATGATAAAGTAACAGGTAGAATATGCCAAATGATCATTGATTGTTTTTCCAAGTACTATACCAATGGTATCTAATTTAATCCTCACAATAATTGCATAAAGTGGAGCTCCTTACATTTTTAATTCTCAGATGATGAAGTCTTCAGATTTGGAATTACTAGTACAACATTGCACACATGGTAAGTCTTAGCCTGAGGTTCATCTCCCACTGTATCAATTAACTTCATTCTATTTTATGACTAAAATACCAACACTTAGTCTACAAATTCTAGGAAAATTTCCCAGAATTATTGTGTACACTCATAATATTTCACTTTATCTTTGTTAGAAAATAGGGAACTGTAATATGAATACTCAAAGTTCATAATCAATGCATAACTCCCTGGTGAAAAGAACTGCTAATGTATAACATTCTTGATTTCTAGCTCAAAATAGTAGAAATCATATTTTAACCCTTCTCTAAACACTGAACTGCCTGGGGACACTATCTCTGTTTAACACTGTCTTACTGAAAGAATGACCTCCATAATTCCTGATGGAAACAGACTACAGGTCTTATGGACCAATCATTTCCAAATTGTAGCTCAACTAAGTTGTTTACCATTAGAAGTATTTGGATTGCTTTTTATACACAACATTTTGAGAGAAAGGTACTACTTTAAAATGCTATTAAAATAAGATATAAAAATCACCTTTGACCCTAGATAAATATTTTACCTTTTATGTACCCAAAAATGCAGTCTGACCTATTATTAATGAATTAAAGCCTCTCCAACTTGTGGATACAATTGGTTTAAAAAGACATAAAGGGCTGGGAAGGTGGCTCAGGGATAGAGTGCTTGCCTTGCATGTGTGAAGCCCTGGATTTGATTCCTCAGCACCACATTAAAAAAAAAAAGAAAAAAGCCGCAAATGGCGCTGTGGCTCAAGTGGAAGAACGCTATCCTTGAGCTGAAGAGCTGAAGGACAGCGCCCAGGCCCAGAGTTCAGGCCCCACTACCAGACTCCCCCCCCTAAAAAAAAGACATCAATACTACTATATTTGTTCAAAATTTCTTATGATACTGAAGATTCAATTGTAAACTGTTAAGACTTGAAAATAACTCTTTTTCTTGGGAGTAGGAAACAAAACACAAGATTAATCCTAATAATTTCCAAAGACATTTATTTATACTACAAATCCACTATTATAACTACAAACATTCTAAAAATAACTGAAGCATAGTTTCACAAAGGGCATAATTTAAATTCATCATGTACCTTCAAAGGACTGTGCTAATAGGAAACAAAGTTATACTAAAAATTAGCTCACGCAATTCACTTCCATTCTTTTATTCTATATATTTTAGTTTCCTAAAAACTGTCTTTTGATAAAATTATGCATAAAAAGCCTATATACCTACTTACATTTTCTGATTTTAACAATGTTTATTTCAGAAATGTCTTTAGCTGTATAGTCAATGAACTGAAATAACACTAAAGTATTCAAAGGGTTTTCAGAAATTGCAAGAGTCACTCTTGGATGTTACTTATATTGGAAAAGATCTTAAAAAAGTCTTATTTGTTAAATTTGTGATAGTTACTCCCACAAAAGAACTATTAATGAAGAAACCTTTGTATGTAAAATACAACTTAAAATGCATCCACAATCTGGAGGTGACACATGCTTTTTTTGTTTATTTGTTTTTGCAATGTATATATAACAAACATATCCACAATGCTGTTTTTCAGTCAATATGATCGGATATTCAAACCTAAAAAATACGAGATTTATTCTTAGTGTGAATAGATACTATCTTATAAAGTTATTTTCAACCGAAATCCGGAAAGAGTTATTCACCTTGAATTTCACAGGAATAACCAGAGTGTAATACCTGTTTGGTCAAGTCAGTCAAACTCACTCCATGAGTATATCTTAAAAGTATAGCCAATTTAAGAGATCAAATACATATTTTTTACTGACAGTCATCTTACAGCAATAACTTACTACTTAAATATATGTGTATCTTCTTGCCTAACATATACAAAGAGCTTGAAAGTGATCTCTTTTATCTAACTTAATGTTGTAAATGCTTTAATAATGATGATGTTATTATTTGAGGAATAAAATGTACAGAAGGGTGGTTTCACTGAAATGACAGTACGGAACACTGATAAATAACAACATTGCAAAGCAGTTCTTTTCAGCCTCTCTCTGTTCTCATTGGCAAGCAACATTGCAACCTCACACACACACACACACACACACACACACATACACACATATTTGCACACATGTACACACACATTTACATACAAGGGAAATTCAGGGTTTATTATACAATAAAGTTCAAATAAAATATTAGTGATAAGGCTAAGGATAATGGGTGTAGAGGAGCACGTAGAAACGGAAGTTAATGGTCAAGGAAATTTGTTTAACAGGATCCTAACAGATAACTTCCCAAACATGCAAAAAGACAGGCCTATTCAGATACTAGAAGCTTTTAGAATTCCAAATAGACCAGAAAAGAATAGGACATCCCACCATCACATTATAATCCACACAGGATCAACTCAGACAAAGAAAAGATCCTTAAAGCTGTGAAGGAGAAAAGATTAATCACCTATAAAGGAAAACCAAATAGAATCACCTCAGATTTCTCAGCAGAGACAAGCAAGAAGAGCCTGGAATGATGTATCCCATGCCCTAAAAACACCCAACTATCAGCCAAGAATACTGTGCCCAGCTAAACTCTCCTTCATAACTGAAGGCCAAATAAAAACCTTCCATAGGAAAGAAAAATTGAAACAATATATCTCCACCAAACTAGCCCTGCAAAAGATTCTTAAAGATGTCGTACACATAGAAAACCAACAAGACCACAATAAAGGCCAAGAAACTGCACCCAAACTGAGAATCCAAGAACCATAGAAAGAACCCAGTTTTCGCAGTCCCCGAGAAGGTGGATAACATGGCAGGAAGTCCCAAATACCTCTCAGTCCTTTTTATCAACATTAACGGACTTAACTCTCCAATTAAGCGACATAGACTGCCTAGTTGGATTAAAAAAAAAAAAGTTCCCTCTATCTGCTTCCTTCAGGAGTCACATCTTGCCCATAAAAACAAACACATTTTCAATGTTAAAGTCTGGAACAAAATCTACCAAGCAAATGGCCCCCATAAAAAGACAGGAGTTGTAATCCTAATATCAGATAAAATAGACTTCAAATTAAAATTTGTGACAAGAGATAAAGAAGTTCACTACATACTAATTAAGGGTTCTCTCCTGCAGGAGGATATTACAATTTTAAATATCTGTTCAACAAATCATGTAGCACCCAAATTTATCCAACAAACACTACTTTCCCTCAAATCCCACATAGATCCAAAGACATTAATAGCTGGGGATTTTAAAACACCACTCTCCCCACTAGATAGATCAACTCGGCAAAAACTAAACAGAGAAACCACAGATCTAAACAGCTGCAGAGATCAACAACATTTAACGGACATCTACAGAATATTTCACCCAGCAGCATCAAAATACACGTTTTTCTCAGCAGCACAAGGAACATTTTCTAAAATAGACCACATTTTAGGCCACAAAGCAAACTTGTCCAAATTCAAAAACTTTGAAGCTATACCTTGCATTCTCTCTGACCACAAGGGAATAAAACTAGAACTCAACACCAAAAGCCACCAAAGAAAGGCCGGTAACACATGAAGGATGAAGAACACACTGCTGAATCACCAGTGGGTCATGGAAGATATTAGAAAGGAAATTCAAATGTTCATGCTATTCAAAAAAACTGAGAACACAAATTACCAGCTCCTTTGGGACACAGCAAAGGCAGTACTCAGAGGCAAGTTTATACCTCTTAACTCCTACATCAACAAATTGGGGAGATCTGAAACCAACAATATAATGACATATCTAAACCTCCTTGAAAAGAGCAGCAAGATAAACCCCAATCCAGTAGACGGAAAGAAATAATTCAAATTTAATCAGAATTAAATAAATTAGAATCCAAAAAAAAATTATAGAAAGAATCAACAAAACAAAGAGTTGGTTCTTCGAAAAACTTAACAAAATTGACAGACCCTTAGCAAATCTTATCAGAAAAAGAAGAGAACACACCCAAATAAAGAAACTCAGAAATGAGAATGGAAACATCACCACGGAAACAACCAAGATTCAGAACATTATAAGGGTATATTTCTCAAAACGTTACACTAAGAAGTTTGAGAACTTGACAGAAATGGACCTTTTCCTAGCGAATATTGACATGCCAAAACTAAACTAAGATGAATTAAACCATCTTAACAGACCCATATCAAGCATTGAAATAGAAACAGCAATAAGAGACCTCCCAGGTAAGAAAAGTCCAGGACCAGATGGTTTTACAGCGGAATTCTCCAAGGCCTTCAAAGCAGAGCTCACACCAATACTCCTCCAACTCTTCAATGAAATTGAAAGAGAAAGTTCACTACCGAACACATTCTATGCAGCCATCATAATCCTCATCCCAAAACCAGGCAGGGACTCATTAAAAAGAAAACTATAGACCCATTTCTTTGATGAACATTGATGCAAAACTTCTCAACACAATTTTGGCCAATCCACTTCAACAATTCATCCAAAAAATCCTACACCCATATCATACAGGATTCATTTCAGGAATGCAAAGCTGGTTCAATATATGCAAATCAATTAATATAATTCATCATATCAACAGGAGCAAGGATAGGAACCACATGATTATCTCAATAGATGCAGAAAAAGCCTTCAACAAGATCCAACACCAGTTTATGATGAAGGTTTTGGAAAAATTAGGAATCCATGGAACATTCCTCAATACAATAAAGGCTGTATATGACAAACCTACCGCCAGCATTATACTTAATGGTGAAAAACTAAAGTCATTTCCTCTTAACTCTGGAACAAGACAAGGATGTCCACTCTCTCCACGTTTCTTCAATCTAGTATTAGAATGCCTAGCTACAGCAATAAGACAAGATCCAAACATAAAGGGGATCCAAATAGGGAAAGAAGAAATAAAACTCTACTTCTTTGCAGATGACATGATCTTGTATTTAAAGAATCCCATCGACTGCACTCCCAAATTACTCAAGCTGATTCAAAACTTTGGCAAAGTAGCCTGGAATAAAATTAAGCCCCCTAAATCAATGGCTTTTCTGTATGCCAACAATGAGAAATGTGTGGCTGAAATTATGAAAGTAACTCCATTTGTAATAACGCCACCAAAAATAAAATACCTAGGAATTAATTTAGCCAAAGGAGTGAAGGACATTTATGATGAAGACTTTAAAATCTTGAAAAAGGAAATAAAAACAGACCTTAGAAAATGGCAAAACATTTCATGCACCTAGAATGGAAAGATTAACATCATGAAAATGGCAATACTTCCCAAGGCTATCTACAAATTCAACGCAATACCTATCAAAATTCCAACTTCATTCTTCAAGGAAATAGAAGAGGCATTCTAAAATTTCATATGGAACAAAAAAAGACCCCCAATGGCAAAAACGATCCTCAACGGAAAGAACACTACTGGAGGAATATCAATACCAAATTTCAAACTCTACTATAAAGCCATAGTAAACAAAACAGCTTGGTACAGGCATAAGAACAGACCTCAGTATCAATGAAATAGAATTGAAAACCCAGAAATGAACCTACAGACCTAGAGCCAACTAATCTTTGATAAGGGAGCTAAAATAATAGAATGGAAGAAAGACAGCCTCTTCAGTAAATGGTGCTGGAAAAATTGGTTAACTACTTATAGAAAACTAAAGCTAGATCCTTATATATCACCTGGCACAAGAATCAATTCCAAATGGATCAAAGACCTCGGTGTCAAACCAGACAATCTGAAAACATTACAGGATGGAGTAGGAGAATCCTTAGGTCTCCTTGCTCAGGCCGATATTTTCTTTATAGAGACCCAGAAACACAACAAATCACAGAAAGGTTGGACAAATGGGATTGCATGAAGTTTCAGAGCTTCTGCATGGCAAAGGACATAGCAAGCAAGATCAATAGAAAGCCCACAGATTGGGAGAAGATTTTCAATAGCCATACAATGGACAAGGGTCTCATATCTAAAATATACTTGGAACTTAAAGAATTTAATCACCCAACAACAAATCCTCAAAGAAACAACTGTCCAATAAATAAGTGGGCTAAAGACATAAAGAGAAACTTCTCTGAAGAACAAAGAAGGATGGCCAATAGACACATGAAGAAATGCTCAATCTCCCTAGACATAAAAGAAATGCAAATGAAAACAACATTGAGATACCATCTCACCCCAGTTAGATGGCAAAAATCAAGAACTCTAACAACAACAGATGCTGGAAGGGATATGGACAGAAGGGAACCTTACTGAATTGTTGGTGTGAGTGTGAACTTGTTCAACCACTTTGGAAAGCAGTATGGAGGTTCTTCAAAAGACTGCATATGGAACTCCCCTATGACCCAGCAATCCCACTTTTGGGTTTTTACCCAAATGTTTACAAAGAAGACCATACTAAAGCTACCAGCACAACCATGTTTATTGCAGCATTATTTACCATAGCTAAGATATGGATCCAACCCAGATGCCCCTCAGTAGATGAATGGATCAATAAAATGTGGTATATATACACAATGGAATTCTATGCCTCCATCAGAAAAAATGACATTGCCCCATTTGTTAGGAAATGGAAAGACTTGGAAAATTTTATATTAAGTGAAGTAAGCCAAGCCCAAAGAAACATAGGTCCCATGGTTTCCCTTATTAACGATATCTAGTATATGTATGAGTCAAGCCGAAAAGGTCAGATAATGTGATGTTAGGAAAATGAACCCTTAGATATGTATTTTAATGTTTTTTTTCTTTCATGCATTTGTTTCCAACGCATTTATAAGATTATTTCTTTGCTGCTTTGTATGTCCCTCCCCCACAGTATAACCCCTGCTTTCACTATATTTGATGTTGGTACAAGTTGTTGAGGACAGGGGGGAAAACAAGTCATTTAAGGATACAGTTGGACCCGTTGCAACAATGAGAAGTACATGTTGTCATGTCGAAAATGAACTTTACAACTTTGGTGCGGGGGGGGGGGGGGGGGGAAGGGAGGAGGAGGGGCGGAGGATTGTGGGGGGGGGCGGGGGGTGGTTGGGAAGGGATGTGAAGGGCAAAGAAAGGAGGAATCTGCAATGCTTGATAAGAAATGTACTCATTATCTTGTCCATGTAATTGTAAGCCCTCTGTACAGTATGTTCACAAAAAAAATAAAAAAAATAAAGAAAAGAAAAGAAAAGAAAAGAACCTAAGGGATATGAGGACCAAATTATTATGATATTTCACTAGGTATCCTATGAGAAAGGAAAACAAAATGCACCAGTAGAAAGCTCAGAATATCTGAATATAATACAGGCCTATTTGTCCTCAATAACTGTCATAGATGTATATGTTAATTCTAAGTAGACTTAAGTTCTAATAGCATTCGAACTACTCGAAGACACTCATGTATTACTGATACAAATTATGTCCATACAGGTAGACCCATTGCAACAGTGAAATGTACAAGTCGTTATGTCGAAAACGAACTTTTCAACCCTTTTGCATGGGGTGGGAGGAGAGGGGAGAAGGGAAGGCGGGGAGGATTGGGTGGGGAGGATGGAAAGGGATAGGAAGGGGAAACAATGGAGGAGGCTAGAATGCTTGATAAGAAATGTACTCACTATCTTGCCCATGTAATTGTAACTCCTCTGTACAGTATTTTCACAATTAAAAAAACAATGTATGTCCAAAAGAATATTAGTGATTAGGAAAAATGATAATTTGCCTTTTTACAAAATAATACATAATCCACTCACCACGGTGGTTACATTTTCCCTGTCTCTCCACATGTGAACATTTAATTTATTTTTAGTTCATTCATTCATTCATTAGTTTGGTGCTAATACTAGAGCTTGAACTCAAGGCCTGGCTCTGTCTCAGAATTTGTTATTTATTTTGTTTTAGTTTTCTCAAGGCTAGCATTTTACTGCTTGTAAGACAGCTCCATTTCTAGCTTTTGCTGGTTACTTTCAAACCAGAATCTAATGGACTATTTTTTTTGTCTGGTTTCAAACCACAATCATCAGATTTTGTCTTTCTGATTAGCTAGGAATAAAGACATTGGCCACCAGTGTGGCTCCTACTTTTTCTTATACTTATCTATTGCACATACTTAGATAGCAATTTAATATTGAGAATATAGAAGCAAGATGTACAGTGATTATATTGTTCTGTCAGAAATTCAGGTTAGTAATGTAAATTTCTTCTTAAGACCATACACAAAAAATACTTAAGAAGAAATCTGATGATTTGTGTGTTTGTGTGTGTGTGTGTGTGTGTGTGTGTGTGTGTGTGTGTGTGCTGTTGCAATATGTTCCACATATAAGCACTGTGCAGGTGTGTCCAGCCATTCACATTTATTGGATAAATATCTACCTTGAGATACCAACTCATGGACAATGTCTAAGTGTCCACTCTAGGCTTACCGATGAAGAGGATTATACTTATCCTCATACCTAGTATTCATATGAGTGGCCTTTTTGCAAAGTAGTGTCTCCACTGTAGTAAGCTGCAAGGCAAGCACTCTACACTGAGCCACCTTCCCAGCCCAAGGATTAAGGTTCTTATCTGGCCGGGGGCTGGTGGCTCAAGCCTGTAATCCTAGCTACTCAGGAGGCTGAGATCTGAGGATCTCAGTTCGAAGTCAGCCCGGGCAGGAGGGACCGTGAGACTCCTATCTCCAATAAACCACCAGGAAACAGGAAGTGGCGCTGTAGCTCAAGTGGTAGAGCACTCGCCTTGAGCTGAAGAGCTGAGGGACAGCGCCCAAGCCCAGAGTTCAAGCCCCACGACCGACCAAAAGAAAAAAAAAATTTTTATCTGTAATTTGGTCAAAGTTATGTCTCTTTATGTTGGCAACTAACAATGTATTTACTAATTTCAAGTAAATACATATATTCTATTTCCATCTTTTTTTAAAAATAAAAAAAAACTTGTTTGCTCTGTAAATTGAGTAGAAGCATGGATTTTGTGGCTAGCTAGGTCATTGCACATCTGTATCTCTTTTCCTCTCTCTGTTTTATGGTTCTCATAGACAATATGTTTGCTCCATAATTATCCTGATTTATTTTGCTTTTATATTTTTGGTTGCATCATTTCACTTACTGTTCTGCCATTTCCCAAAACAGCACCACATGAACAGAAAAATCCAGAAATTATGCTGTGGCTCAAGTGGTAGAGTGCTTGCCTTGATTTGAAGAGCTCAAGGACAGTGCCCAGGTCTACAGGTCAGGCCCCACAACTAATTTAAAAAAAAAGAATCTCAATATTTGATAATTCTACTAACAGATCTGACTGAAATCAGTTTAATCACACTTTTCCTGTAAAATGAAGGAATAGATCCAGGCTAGGAAAGCAGCTAGAGAAGGCAGGCAGATTGTATCTGTAACAAAACTGTGTGGAAAATGGAATCGAGGATTACTTAATGGTGATTCACTTGCACTTGAAGCATGATTCTGAATTATTGCTTGCTGATTCTGAACTATTGCTTTGATCATTATATTCTCCAAGAAGAAAAAGAGAAATTTAATTGATAGCAAAGGACTAGTAATACATTTTGACTTCTCATTAAGCATCTTCAATCATCAAAATTACCTGAAGACAATAGATAGGCCTATTTTTAGATGAAAACAAGTGTCTTAAAAAAAAAAAAGAATTTAGGTAGTCATACAAAGGACTTCTATTTTACTACTGCATTATACATTTTTTCTAATGTTTGATATCAACATTAGAAAGCTACTAGAAAGCTCTTAAATCCCATATGTTGAATAGTGAGTTCTCTTACACTATAACATGGTATTTCCCAAATCATTTACATAGAAGGCATTGTTTCCTATTTTCTCATTCCTAGAATAAGCTGCACAGGAAGACACCACTGGTCCTGATTATCAGTCTGTACCTTTGAATACTGAGGAAAATCTTTCCTCTGCTCAATATAATTCACTACTCTCCAGTTAGAATAATTTAGCATAGTAAAAATGGAAAAAGAGAAAATAAATCATGGTGAAAAAGCACATGCCGAAAATTCACCAGTTTTTTTCTGACCAGTTCAACCAATGTGAACTATTGGGGAAATATATGGACACCTCATTCCCACTGGTACTCAAAATCTCTGGTTAGGCAATTCTGATGAAGACAAGGAACAAGATGAAAAAATGAGGAATTGTATCAATTGCAAGAAAACAATGGAGTAGGATCCAAGCAAATTTCTTCTTTGGGATGCCGAAATTTATTGGCTTACTGTGGTGTGAACACTACTTTCCAAAAAGGCCACCCAGATGAATACTAGGGATGAGGATGAGTATACCCCTCTTCATCGGGAAGCCTAGAGTGGACACTTAGACATTGTCCATGAGTTGGTAGCTCAAGGCAGATATTCATGCAATAACTCTGAATGGCTGGACACCCCTGCACAGTACTTATATGTGGAATAATACCAGAATGGCTTCTTTATTACTTCATCATGATGCAGATACCAATCCCCAAACTAAAGGCCTATTGACCTCCTTGCATCTTGCTGCTGGAAATAGAAATAGCAAAGATACTCTGTATCTCCTTCTGTTTAACCATTATATCAAACCAGGTCTGAAAAACAACTTTGAAGAACCTGCATTTGATATTGCCAAAAGGGTAAGTATGTATCACTACCTTTTGAAGTTGTCAAAGGCTGTACAAATTGTTCTCCTAAGTCGTAATGGTTTGGTTAAGTTTCTTAAATTTCAAAAATGCCAGTCCATCTTTTGTGTCCCTACAAATTTTTTGCACAATACAAAGCAACAGCAATATCTTACTATAAAATTTATGTATTCCATGGTATTCTTCCAAGTGAATTGCATGATTTTGATATCAAAATGTATTCAAGAGTTGTTTGTATATATCTGTAATGATCTCTGCAGAGTTTGCGATTCTTTAAATCAGAAATAATTTTAACTTATCTGTTGAAATGAATAGTATAGAAACTAAAGATGTTCCGGGTGCTTTTCTGAAAAAAGTATATCTATGTTTGTGTAATGTCCATAATCTATTTCATTCTCTCCTAGATATAATACTTTGAATTCTACATTGTTATATAATGTATAGATTCATTAATAAATGTGACCTTTCAGATTGCATTCCATATAGAAGAATTTTAAGACTCCTTTTTTTCATAGTTTCTTATATTATTTTATTTCTTTGGGATAAAATAGCAATATTATCTAATTTCAAGTTTTGTAAAGGTTATGCTATGTAAAGGCCTTTCTAAGGTGAAAATTTAATACACTGATGTCAAACTAACCTTTAATTCTATGAATTACATATATTGTTACACTTGTGTTTTTGTAATCAACTTTTTAATAACTGTTTTTCATTTCTTGCATCAGAAGAATGAAAAATATGGAATACTTCACAAATTTTCATATCATCCTTGTGCAAGTGCCATGTTAATCTCTGTATTGTTGTAGTTTGGGTAGACCTGCTGCTGAAGCATGCAGTATCCTCAAAATTTAAGTACGTAATGATACAATCTTTATACAGGCATATATCCATGGTTGCCTATTTGTAACAAGGAACCCTTATTGTTCCTAAAAATGCTATTGATGTTATTTCTCTAAATTTCTGTGTACAGTGGAAAAAACTTATATAGTTTGGTTGATTGCTCACATTTACAATTTTTTTGTCAATGACTATTTTGTCATTTTCATTTTAAATTTGATCATACTTTGAAGTCTTTACAGCTAAGTCCAAAGGTGGTGGCTTTTCAAGTACTTATTTATCAACTGAGTTAGCTTTGTGGAGCTAATGGATTCAAAGTAAGCCTTGCTTAAGAGCTACTTCTAACTTTCTGCAGCTTAAAATTTCCCAAATGAGGTCTTGCTGGGACAAATGTCTACCTGAACTGTGAAGACTCAGGGTCTATGTTGAGGTGGCAGAATGATGCAGGCTCCAGCCTCGGGATTATCTGAGGACTGTGTTTGGGATTAGGAAAGCTCTTGAAACGCCAGGATACAGAGGGAAAATGTTCCCTCTTCCTACCTCAAAACATGTCACAGACTCCTGGGAGCTGAGGAAGTGGCTCTTCTGCTTGCTTAAGCATAGATGAACAGCTGGTCATGCATTTTCCTGAGATTGGAGAAGTGGTTTGAGCTTGCTCTAAAATAGTTTAGATAATAATATACCTAGACGTTCTCTTATAGGTTAAGTAAAAATGTATCTGTGGAAATTTTTTGTGTAAATGTTTTCTGACCAAATCTTGGCAAAAAGTATGCTTGCTAGTTTTTAAATACCCACTAACAATAAAGCACAGCATGCAATGACAATTGCTGTTTGCACTCTGCATCCCCTGTGTCCTGGTGATTTTGTGACCCTTACCCAGGGACCCCAATGGAGTAGACGTTGACACTGAACCTTTACCTTTCTTCCATGTAGGAACAGACCAACCAGAATATCTTACCCTGACAGCATGGATTGTCTTACTGGAACAAAAATAATCTTAGTTACAAGGGATCATAGAGAGATGAACAGTTCAGACAGAATTGTTCAGAATGGAAGGTATTTTATCAAAACATAATTGTTTATTATACATATCATTTCAAAAGTAGCTAAAGCCAGGAAAGTGAAAGAATTGTTCATATGCATGATTACCTACTGTCCTGACCTGTCTATCATCCAACCAAGCAGGAACTTACACTACTGACATTCTATCACTAAATATTGCAATAGCTCCTGGAGAAGTCCATATGTTTCTCCTCGATATTAGGCCTTAAATTTGTAATGTTTTAATCACAGTGTTTCCTCTCGCTTTTAGGCTGCATATCTACAAATGGTAAAGCTTTAAGTCTAACTCTACCAAAAACTGAGGTAGAGAAAATGGAATAATACTTTAAAACAGAGTTGCCTTTGATTCCCTAAACACAACACAACAATGCAAAACAATTTTTATATTATATGTACTTATATATTTTATATTTATATGTGCTGATTTTAAATTTCATACAGTGAATCTTACTAGAATTGATAATTTGACAAATATATTGACATTTATTCCCATAAATAGATTGGAATATAAATAATTAGGATTAGAATATATATTAGAATATAAAAAGTATCAATGCAATATTTCAGTATTAGCTTGTGATATCTTCTAATTGTTCGTGGTCTTCTGAATACAAATGTAAATTAACAGTATTGTTTTCTGCTAATCTTTAAGGGATTTTATTCTGATTCTCTGTATATTGTTTTAACTTGCTGGTCCCAAAGTGTTTTTCTCCATATTTCTGAAGCATTCCTACTGATTATACCCAAATTTTGCTGATATGATGTCTAAAAGCTATTATTCTTCTGCAGGACCCACGTGTCCTAGGATGACAGGTCCCAGTTATCTGCATCATCAGATAACAAGGGCATGACTTCTCACATAGGCCCATGCAACATGCCAACAGAAAATAAAGACTCATCTCAATTTCTCATTTCCTATAATATTTCAGGGCCCCAATTGCTTACAAGTACTAGCAGTAATCAATTGTGAAATGCAAGGCAACTTAAAATGAAAGATGAGATCACAAAATCTGAGAGAAAGTACTGTAATTCAAACTTCCAATTTACAGATGACCAACCCATATGAGTGAACAAAATCACAAATGAACAAGGTTATTTTTAATACCTTTCTCCTAATGATGAATGAAAGATTTCAGTGCAGCCAAAAAAAATAGTTTCTTGAATGATAGATCATAATTGGTCTACCAAGACTAGGAAAACTTGATTTAGAGGTCAAATATAATTTAGAAAAACATTAATTGAGAAGACCCTTAGTGCTTCAAAACACTGGTACTTCAGTAAAACTTGGTTCTGTAGTATAAAAATGTCATTCTCAAACCAATGTAACCTACATTTAAACTCCTGAAAGTATATTCCTTTTCAAATAAACTTTTAAAAATCATATTCACCAAAATAACACTTGACAAGTAGATGATAGTGACATTACAAGGTTTTCAAGTGTAGGGAGCAAGTTACAATACAGTTGATTTACGTACCCAGCACTAATACCAAGCAAGTTCAACCATTCATTAAAGTGCAGAAATACTACCCCCCAACATATGTGTTGTTCAGTAGGTGCCTTCCAGAAATGTGTTAAATAGATCAGCCTCCCATAATTCAAACCCAAATATTAGCTAATAAAGTAAATTTCATCACATAAGAAGGTACATTTTAAAGTCACTAATAGTTGCCTTATCATGTGTTGCCTTATCATATATTTTCCCTATCTGTCTAACATAGTAAGAAATACGACTTTAAGTCTTGAATATGGGTACTGATGAGAGATTTGACAAACCTAAAATCTGTCTTCGATTTCTATCACATTCCTCTAAGTAGTAAATTTTAGTTTTCTTCTTTTTTCCAAAACTTATAGGTAGTAGAAAAAATTATCCTATGTAAAATAAATAATCACATACCATTGTACAAAGCCATTTATAAAAACTGGTAGGAATAAATTCTAGGCCATTTTTAAACGTTCCTTTTGACTAAAGATTAATCTTCCAAATGAACAAGAATAAAATCATGTCTAAGTGCTTCACATCTCCAGTCTTGCAAATTGTTATTGCAGATGAATGAATTATGGAAATATAAGCTGACATCAGTTGCCTATATATTCTCCATGCTGGCCGAGACTCAGAATTTGCACAGCACAGGAAAACAGGTGCAATGACTGGCTTCTCACATCAGGGTGAATTTTTGGCATTGCTGGGCTTCGAACTCAGGGCCTAGGAGGCCCAACTGCACAATAGGTCCACGTGATCACACCAGACTTTGAGGCACTAAGGAGATGGGTTCTTCCCAGGAACTGAGATCGAGCCACAGGGAGGCCAAAATAGTGCTCAATGCATGATTGAAACATGGGTGTATATTCACATCCGTGTGCGGTCTGCGTCGTGCATTGAGTGTACTTATTGTGTTTATTTTGTATGCTATTCATGGATTATTGTGTATTTTCTCATGTATATGATGACAGGTATAACTGGGCTGACATGGATAACAACTTATTCCCATGACCACAGGGTGGCCCATGCATTCTCCATCCTAGCTGAGACCCAAGACTTGCACAGGAAAGAAAACATATGCAACCATTGGCGTCTTACATCAAGATGAATCTTTTGGAAGGGCTGGGATCTGAACTCGGGGTCTAGCAGGCCCAATTGGTGAATGGGTCCATATGAGCACAACAGCCTGTGAGCGACAAAGGAGCTAGGCGTTCCCAGTACCTGAATCTGAGCCCCCCTGGGGGGAGAGTGGGGAGCACAATAGTCATCCATTCATAAGTAGAAGGTAGAATGCAAATAAGTACATATTTGTATAGAGTAGGATTGATGGTGACTTGTGATGGAATCCAATCTGTGTGTACCTATATTTGGGTATTTTCTGATGCATTAATTTCATGTCTTTGATGATTATTGTCATGCTTCATTAACTCTTCTTTACAAATAATCTATACCCCATGAGTCTTGCGTATCATTTCCTACTCGCATTATGCACAAACTACTCATTCAAGTATGAGATCGATCGCATGCCATGACTCTTCCTAGGTCCAGAAACAAGTATCTCAGGATCTCCCGCCATTCCCTCCTCCTAGGGGGACTGAATTCAAGCCTCAGTCCTGGAAAAGTTACTCCTTATATACATCTTAACGATAGGATTTATACTTCCGTTCAGATGTTCAGTCCATATTGTGTTTGGTGTGTTTATTCATTTTATTTCTTGTTTTATTAATTTATTTACCACTTATTTTATTGACTCTGATGACACTTATACCATTTATTACATTGTTTACATCCTATCATATGGAATCTAGATTTTAGATGTATGTGTTCTCCATCATGCCTGGCAGTGCTAGGATCTGATCTCAGGGCCTAGCAGGCCCAATTCATGAATGGGTGAGTTTTAGCATGGGAGCCTATAGCCCATGAAGCTGTCAAGTGGTTCCCACGCACTGAGAGTGACCCCCAGTTTTGGCCAAAACAGCGCTACATGGATAGGCAGACGGTGATATACAAAGAAATATATATTGTTAAAGAGTGCCAGAGCCGTCTATATATGATTGAATGACACATACTACGTTCCTACCAACTCTTAGGTATTTATTATACCACCATTGAAGGAATATTATTCTTTTAATGCTTAATAAACTATACATTAAGATCAATCAGCATTCTAGGACTATTGCATCCAATTTTTGACTAGACGGATGCATGAACTACTCTTTCAATGGATATTCCCATGCATAGGAATGAGTCTCTTGTGATCTCCTGCCATTGGTGTCAGGACTGGGATTTGAACCCAGGGCCTATGTTCAAAGGTTGTCCTATGGCTTCACTGATAGCCCACAAGCCATCAGCAATGGCAGGTCATATCTACTTTGCAGCCATGTCATTCAAACCCAGGATGGTCACTGTGCAAAGAAAAAAATAATAAAACCCCAGCCCCCTGAAGGTTGCCACTTTTTCTGCTTTCCAGTTTTTTTTCTAGAAAGTCCACTGGGCCTAGGATCTTAGGATCAGCTATGGTTCTGGAGGCTGCACCCAAGCCAAGAGAGATCTAAGCTGAAGCAGAGTTTCCATGACCTGAGTTCAATCCCCATGGTTGGCCAAAAGAAAAAAAAGAAAAATAATACAGAAAATATAATTGTTTAACTAAATTAAAAAAATAAAGCTACCTAGTTTGGAATTTCTGCTAGTTTTCTTTCCTAGCCTGGGATTTGAACTCAGGGTCTTGGTAAATCTGTAGCAATGTGAGGGAAGATTTGCTACTACTTGAGTTCAAACCTTGTGCCAACCAAAAATGAAACTTAAGTCACTGACCTAAGCAGGGGGAGGTAGTTGTGGAGATGGGAGGGAAGGTATGGTAGGGGGAAAACAAAGGAGGAGGTAACAATGCTCAATATGAAATTTACTCATTACCTTGCTCCTGTAAAATATTTTTACAATAAAAAACGAACAAAGACAAACAATGTAGTTCTCAGAGAAGCATTTTGGAGGTAAGAGAAGGATCTCTGAGTGAATAGCTGTACAAAATTCTACTCTTTTTAAAATGTTCAGTATGGAACTGAATAAACATAACTGCTTCCATTAAAAAATTATGTCAGTGTCTTGGAACTGGGTCCAGTATTTCTGCCATTGCTAGGATTTGAGCTCACCGTCCATGTAACTATTTTGCATCATGGGTGAAGGCGAAGCTCACTGTCCATGAGGAAAGAAATTCAGGCTAGCATTCCCAGGGCCTAAATGAAGGCCCTGAAATGGAAAAAATATCTCTATACATGTGTAATATATGATATATATATACTTACATATGTATGTTAATTTCATATTATGATTCAGGTGGATCAGTGGAAGAACACCTGCCTTGCATGCCTGAATTCCTCGGGTCAATTCCTCAGCACCACATAAGCAAAAAGAAAAAATCCGGAAGTGGCGCTGTGGCTCAAGTGGTAGAGTGCTAGCCTTTAGCTGAAGAGCTCAGGAATAGCACCCAGGCCCAGAGTTCAAGCCACACAACCGGACCCCCACAGAAAAAGAATGATTTTGTATTTTATTTTCTTTTGATTCATTTATTTATTGATTACTGTATTTAGTATTTTTATACGCATAATATTTATTACATTTTGCACATCTATTATAAAATTATACCCAATAATTTAGGACATTGACTCATTTTCATTAATATTTTATTTAGTGTTGAAACATAATACATAAGTAAATGGAAGCATTTGTCACAGTCTTCACATGATTAGAGTCTCTCAAAAGTATGAGCTTTGTCTTATTTATCTTTGGAAACTTCCTATCGGGTTTTCTTTACATGATTTATACTCAGAAGCCTTTTCTTGAGGATAGGCAAGTGAGGTATAAAATTGTGAGGGTGGGGCTAGAAATGTGGCTTAGTGGTAAAGTGCTTGCTCAGCATGCATGAATGCCAGGGTTTGAATCCTCAGTGCCACATACTCAGAAAAAGCCACCAGCTATGGAGTAGCTCAAGTGGCTAGCCTTGAGAAAAAGAAGCTCAGTGAGAGGACCCAGCCCCTAAAATCAAGCCCAGGACTGTCTAAAACCATAGGCCAGATGCCAGTGGCTCATAAGTGGAATCATAGCTTCTCGAGAGGCTGAGAGCTGAAGACCACAGTCCAAAGGAAAGCCTGTTAGATTCTTATCTCCAGTGAACCACCAAAAGAACCCATCTGGCATTTTGGATTAAGTGCTAGAGTGTTCACCACGAGCTGAAGGGCTCAGGGTCAGTGCCCAGGCTAGAGTTCGAGACACTCAACTGGAAAAAGAGTGAGGGTTAATAAAATACTTTTCCTATTTGCTAATTATGAGAACATTCTTTGGAAGATGAACACTGATGTACACCAGAATTGGTCTCAGAGCTCAAGGTTCAAGTGTAGCACATACATATGCCCATCCTCTCAGACTGTAGCATTGTAGCATTGTGTCCTACAGGGTTCTTAAAGGTCCAAGGTTAAAAGGCTTAATATGCTCCACAAGCCCTTTGTCATAAGCAGTTGACTTGTATTGTCAATGTCATTACAATTCTGAACCTAGCAGAACACAAGTCACCCTAGCTCAGGTGGCTGAGGTCTCAGGATCACAGGGTGAAGCCAGCCAGGGCAGGAAATCTATGACAAAATGACTTCCACTTCTGAAAGGTCAGATATTCAAGAGCTTCGTGAGTCTCCCTTGGTGATGAGAATTTACTTGCACATTAAATGTTCTTATAGTACTTGAGCTATAGAAGAAGGAAAGAACCATTATTGACCTATCCTGGATTCAGATGAAGTTCTCAGGATCCAAGCCCTAGCTCTGCTAGGAGGAAGAACTCCAGTGTAACTCTGTAATTGAAGGACAGAAAACAGTTTCAAAATCCAGGCTAGGTGCAGAGACCAGGCCTACAGGATTAGGAGGCAGAACGTACACACTCAACAGGGAAGTGAGCTGCAAAACCACTTCATTTTTTCCAGGCACAACCAACAATGGGGAAAATCTGTAACATTTGTTAAAGTTACACCAGGGTCAGGCTTTACTAGGCCTCTTCAAACAATGACTAATTAACCTTCCTCCCTCACGTGAAGGGAGCCTCAGGCTACCTTTAGGTTACCAATAGAGAGCCAGTTTATTGGGGGAGAGGGGAGGAACAGAGTAGAAAAACCCTGCTCTCTGGTCTTAGGGAGTGGGTTTTTGACTCTCCATCTATCAGATTTGAAGACCCTTCTACCTCTGTCAGTCCATTCTCCTTCATTCTCCACATAATTAATGCAAATCCCCAGACTAACTAGAGGAAGGACTGTTTCTATTTTGTCTCCAAGCACATGATTTAGATCCTAGCTCTGCCCTCTTGACTCTGGGGCCCTTGGTTGCCTGAGAAGTGGGAAAGAGACAGTCTTCCTGCTCTGTGGTTATGTGAAGGCACAATGCAAAAGGCCTCCTGACTGGGAAGTGTTCCCTTCTTTCCTCCTGACGTCCAAAGTTTAAACTATCATCTTTCTTTCTTTCTATCTTTCTTTCTTTCTTTCTTTTTTTTTTTTTTTTTTGGTCCGGTCGTGGGGCCTGAACTCTGGGCCTGGGCGCTGTCCCTCAGCTCTTCAGCTCAAGGCAAGCGCTCTACCACTGAGCCACCTTCCCAGCCCATCTATCTATCTATCTATCTTTCTTTCTTTCTTTCTTTCTTTCTATCTTTCTTTCTTTCTTTCTTTCTTTCTTTCTTTCTTTCTTTCTTTCTTTCTTTCTTTCTTTCTTTCTTTCTTTCTTTCTTTCTTTCTTTCTTTCTTTCTTTCTTTCTTTCTTTCTTTCTTTCTACCTACCTACCTACCTAGGTATCTCTTTGCCAGGTCTTGGGTTGAACTTAAGACCTGGGCACTGTCTGTAGCACTCTACTACTTGACCCACAACACCAATTCTGGGCTTTTCTGTGTATGTGCTACCGAAGAATCGTACCCAGGGCTTCTTGCATGCTAGGCAAATACTCTCTCACTAATCCACACTCCCAGCCCCATCATATTTTTCTTAATGGTAGTTTTTACATAAGTATGCTACCATTTTACTTCCTCAAGTTTAATTTTCTGACGACTGGTTACTTCTAAGAAACCCTATCTTCTGTACCCCTGCCTGATTTGTGACTGTTTCTGCATTCTCCTCATAATAAAATGTAAACAAAGACTGCTGAGATCTTCAATGTGCACCATATAAGGACACAGGCCTGGAACCCTGGAAGAGAAAGCAATGGGTCTGACATGAAGAGGATGATGCAGTAGGCGCAAGGATCATATCTGAAAAATAAATAAATAAATAAGAGAAGCATCATTGCATACAGTGTGTTTGAACTCAGGGAGGTAATATACACACATAAGTAAGTAGGGCACTGATTCATAAACGTGGCCTTCTCTTTTTGAAAACGTTTTTGAGGCTATCCCATGGCTTAAACTCAGGGCCTGATGCATTCCTCAGCTGTTTTTTCCCAAGGCTGAGGCTTTACCACTGCCACAGCTCCACTTCCAGCCATCTGGTCGTTAATCAGACATAAGTGCCTCCCAGGCTTTCCAGGCTGGTCTAGCCTGTTTCTTCTGCTCGACTTTCTCTCTCAAAGCTCCATCTCTATCTTCTGGTCCACTGCTCCACTTCTGGTTTTCTGGTGGTTTATTGGACATAAGAGTCTCACAGACTTCCTGCTCAGGCTGACTTTGAAGGGTGATCGCTCAAAAAGGTTTCAAGCGGCTTTCCTCAGGGATTGACCAAGGAGCACCTCCACACAAACCTGTAGTCTAAATCTCGAGAGACACTAGAAAAGTAATGCATGAAGATGCTTCTAGTATATTCCAGATACTTAAGGTTGGAGACACACAACACTCCTAATTATTAGATCATTTTATAGGCAAAAGAAGCAATGCAGACAATATAAGGATCGCTCTAGCTTTTGGTCCTCCCATCTTGAGACAGTAAATTGCTGTAGCTCAATGCTAACTGACAGAGCTGGCATGTCCTGTGGACATTTGCACAGAAATTCTGTGACACTCATTTCTCACTTTTGGTTTCAAACATATGAACAGATGGTAAGATGAGGAAGGAAAATCCTTCTTAGAGAAAGCAGCTATAAATGACATTGGGTAGTTAACTTATAAATTCATAACACTGGTATGACTCTGTGAAGAAGTCAGGTTTCCAGATTAAAAAGTGAAGAAGAAAAGAAAGAAGGTGCCAGTGGCTTCTCATTGTAATCTGAGCTCCTCAGAAGTCTGAGATGTAGAGAATCTGAGTTTGAATCCAGCCAGCGTAGGAAAGTCTATGACAATGTTATTTCTAAGAGATCACAGAAAAACCCAGAAGTGGGGTTTTGACTCAAGGTTAATGCACTACCCTTTAGCAAAAGGATCTCAGGAACAATGCCTAGGCTCATAGTTCAACACCAGAACCTGCCCCCTCAAAAATAACCTGTACCTCCATATCTTTGTATATGTATGTTTGTATTCCTATAGGTGAAGCTCCAGAGTAGTTACGATGAATGGCACCAAGCTAGAAAATTTGTATCCAATAAAATGATTTCATAACAGAGACTGATTTCATGAGAGTGCATGTTCTGCGGCTCCCCTCACTGTTCCCAGTATAGCCTGAGGGTTTCTCTGCATCCCAGGCCTGCTGGAAGAAGTCTCCCTCATTGTCTGGACAGGCAGACAGCTATGTAACAAACAACTCCATCTGTGTCAGATTGTGAGAATGAGTGTGAGTGGGATCTAAAGGTCAGGATAAAGGTCTAGTTTTAGCCCAATCTATTTCTTTCCCCAGTGCTCTGGTTTGACAGGAAGCCATTTGTGCCACCTCCCATGGCAGGCCAAGTCCTGTGCACTTATCCTGCCATTGTGAGACTATATTCCTGTGTTCAAATACAGTGCTCAATATAATTCAGCAGTCCTTCTAGCAGACAACTAGGGCACTGAAACTCATGAAATGTTTCATTGAGGATGATGATTGGCCTATGATGTCTCTCCTAGGTTTCTGGAAGCTTGGGAAATCCAAGCACATATCTCATATCAAAAAGCTTCCTGTCATCTAGGGCTGTTGAAGCTCTTCAGGTTTTGAAACATTTGACCTCTCCAAGTTGGGCCCTGGCTGGCTAGCTTTGGGGATTGAAAGCAGGGCTGGGGTGCTGACCATGAGCTCAGTGTAGAAGCCCAGTGCTTTACCATTTTGTCTAACAGCATCACTTCTAGTCTGTGAGTGTGTGTGTGTGTGTGTGTGTGTGTGTGTGTGTGTGTGTGTGTGTGAGCCCACGTGTGCACAGGAGGTTGAACTCAGGTCCTGAGCACTGTACCTATTTTCTCTTGTACAAGAATACCCCTCTCCCACTTGAGCAACAGAGACACTTCAGGCTTCTTTTTAGTGATATGGTCCTGAGAAATCAAACCCAGGGTTTCATATATGCAAAGCAATCTACACTCTACATATTCCCAGCCCTCTACTTCAGGTTTGTTAGTTTGTTTCTGTCTTTTCTTTATTGTTGTAGGAGTTGAAATCTGGGCCTGGGTACTGTCCTTGAACTCTTCTCCTCAAGTCTTGTGCTCTACCACTTGAGCCAAACACCACTTCAGCTTTTTGGGGGGTCCATCGGAGCTAAGTGTCTCAAGGACTTTCCTGCCCAGGCTAGCTTTGAACCATGATCCTCAGATCTTATCCTCCTGGGTAGCTAGGATGACAGACATGAGCAACAAGCACCCAGATTCCACTTCGGGTTTCTTAGTGGTGAATTGGAAATAATAAGCTCATGGAGATAATTGGAGATAATAGGCTTTTGTGTCTGGCATAGTTTGGAACCCAGATCCTCATATCTCAGCTTTCTGAGAAGGCAGGATGACAAACCTTAGCTATAGACCCCTAGGCTGTGGCCTCTGCTATAAGGGGATCCATGTCTCCACATGGTAGAGCGCTAGTCATAAGCCCAAGAGGTAAGGGCCAGCACCTAGACCATGAGTTCAAGGTTCATGACTGAGAAAAAACAAAACAAAACAATTGTCTGCAGGAGACAACTTACTAGTCTTCAGTAATACATCTTTGTCCCTGCCATGGGGACATAAATGAGCCTCAAAATTCTTGTCTGCGTAATCATCTCAGTTGTGGAGATCTTATAAGGACCCGAAGAAAGAATGCACCCCGTGAAGGACACAGCACATTGTACTCTTTGCATGACTCAGCACACAGCATCCTTTGAAAGACTCAGCACACAGCACCCAATGCAGGATGCAGCAAACTGCACCCTGTGAAGGACTCAGCACCTAGCTCTATTCCACAAGCTTTCATTAGAATTAGGGTGCTTTTATCAGTATCACCATTCTTTGAGGAACAGTTCACAAACCACTCAAGTTCACATCTAATGGTTTAGTGTGGTGTTTTTTTTTTTGGGGGGGGGGGGTTAGCCATGGTGCTTGAACTCAAAACATGAGTATACTATTCTAATAACATTTGATCAAGACTAGAGCTCTACCACTTCAAGCCATATTTCAAAGTTTCTAGCAAACTTCCTGCCAAGTTTTAAAGGCCCTGAGCACCCAGGTTATGGGGATAAGCCAGGGTAACCAGGATGATGGGGATAGCCCATGGATCTGGGTTGCAGCAGTTTACATCTGGCTAAGTCAGGTTAGGTGGAAGCTGTCAGCCCCAGACTCCTAGATTGCCCTGTGATGAGGTATTTGAAGTCCTGTCCTTCTTACCCTTCTATAGTTCCAGTTAAAACATTCTACTTTTTTTTTGGCGGCAGACCTGGGGCTTGAGTATGCACTTTGACCCTGTTCCTAAGCGTTTATGCTCAAGGCTAGCACACAATTGAATGAAAGACAGCAGAACTTCTGGGTTTTTTGTTTATGTGCACTGAGGAATCAAACCCAGTGCTTCATGCTTCCTTGGTGAACATTCAACCACTGAGCCCCAGGAGTGAATGAGATATAAATAGATAGAGATTGTTGTATACAAATATTATATACACAAAAAGAGAGATGTCTGGATATTATTAAATCATAGATAGTATTACTACCAATTATTAGGTATTAAATTATGTTTCCATTTAATGATGTGTCCCAGTTAACAATTAATAAAGCATTAATTAAAATTACTCAATATCCTGTTATTGTTTACCACATATGTACGTTCATTCCTACTATAATTATGTATTTTATAGAATGAGACATATTCCTATATATTATTAAATTATGCATCGTGTGTTACTACCAATTATTAGGTATTCGTGTTTCCATGAAATGTTTATTCTGTTAATGCTTAATAAAATATTAAACTTAATCCACGTCCTATAATTTTTGTGTTTAATTTTATCTTAGAATGATTCCCTACTAATTCAATCTTTTTTCATTTATTGTAATGACAATTCTTCCACCTATGACATTTTTTACATTTATTACATCCTATTACATAGCATATAGATTTGCATCTGAATTATACATCCTACCTGTCACTGAGCACTTTCAAAGAAAAAGAAAACATGTTTCACGCTCGGCTTCTCACATCTGAACTCACAGTCTACAAAGCCCAGTTCATTAATGGGTAAGTGTCAGCATGCCAGCCTGGAGCATATTAAGCTGACTAGCATTTCTAGCACCTGAGATTGAGCCCTAAGAGTTGACAAAATAAGAACACATTGATATGCAGATTGTAGTACACAAATAAATATAGATCATTATAGAGTGCCGGAGATGTCTACACATTATTCAGCTATATAGGCTATATTCCTGACAATTCTTGGGTGTTTATTATGCCTCCATGTAATTAATATTATTTTTTTCAGCCTTAATGAATTATTAATTAAATCAACCACTGTCCTGAAACTATAGCATACATGTAATTAATAGTATTTTTGAATATGTCAAAAAGCATTCATTAAAATCAATTGGCCTCCTAAAATCACTCTAATTGTATAATAGTATTCAGAAATAACTAATTCAACCTTGCTATTCATAATCTTCCATCGGTATTCCTATGATTATGAACGAGACTCTTAGATCTCTTAGGGGTCAGGACTGGGATTCAAACACAGGGCCTATGTTGCTGTGTTGGCCTATGGCTTCCTTGGTAGCCTGCCAGCTTTCAGCAATGCCAGGTTACCAACATTTTTCAACTGTGTCATTCAGACCCAGTATGGTCACCTAGCAAAAAAAAAAATGTAAAATTGGCAGCCATCTGCAAATTGCCAGTGTTTTTTCTGTTTTGCATTAAATTTTTTTTCCTGTCAGCCATTGGGACCCAGGAACCCAGGTTCGGCTATGGGTCCAGTGGCTGCACCCCAACCTAGAGTGATCAAACCTGAGGCAGAACTGCCACTACCTGAGTTCAAACTCAGTGCTTGACAAAATAAAAATACATACAGGAGTTCCAGGAAGATGGCAGAGGAGAAGCTGGAGGCTAAACAAGCTCTCACATAGAAAGCAGTTTTAGTGCTCCAGTGAACCGTCCTAAGCCAGAGAATCACACCAAGTGTGCCATCACAGTCCACAGAGTTAGGCCAGAGAGAGAAAATCCAGCAAGGAAACAGATCTGTGCACTTGTCAGCAGCCACCGCTGTGGCGGCCATAGCCACCATACCTGCAACACAGAGAGTCCAGGGCAACGACTCCAGATGCAGCAGGCGAGTTGATTCTACTCAACACCAGGAAGAACTGACAAGGAACAGACATCTTCATTCTGCAGATTGCAGAGACGTCCCAAGAACCAAGAATCTGGCATGAGTAGAAGCCTGACATCCTCACTCCTTCTCAGGGAGCAGAGGAGTTAAGAACATCCCTCCCCTCCCCAATACCAGAGATCTCCATCTTTGATACTGACAAAGGCCTGGCTGAGCAGCTAGCTCCAACTCAGGCCTTGAAAGAATACAATAGTCATTTACCAGGTCACAGGAACCTATTATGACATTCCAGGCTCAGCTACACCCAGCTGAAAGTGACCCAGCACAGCTGAGAAAGCTCCACCAGCCCCAGGAGTGGCTTTCTTCTCTGGGTAAACAGAGCCAGAGGCTGCACCTCCCTATAGTAGCCTTGACAATCAATTGACATTCAGTAAACATAAACCCTGAGAATGGCTCCAGGCTGGGCTCTGTCAGTGTCTCAGAAGCTAGCCCCCCAGGGAAAAGCTACTGTTTGCTAAAAGGCCTCCACCCTACCAGAAACTAGCCTCATCACAGCATCTCCAAACTAGAAGAAACAGCCATCTCCCTCTTTTGTGAAACTCAAAGCAGATCTCCTTCTCATTGAACTAGCCTGGGAGGAGGATGACAAAATTCTGGGTAAAGCAGAGCATTTTTCTGCCTGCTCAAACAAACTGACTTAAGAGACCAACCAAGCCACAGGAAAATCAAACACCACAAGCAGACCCGAGACTCCAACTAGAGACAGTTACAGACACAAGGGAGATACAGGATCTACCCATCCCCACCAAAAAATACCAAAGAATTCTTTTTTTTTTGTACATTTTATAATTTTTTAAAACTTTTTAATTTTTATCTTTAAAAAATATTTTTTATTAACTCTTTTTTTCTTGCTCTTATACTTTTTATTTTAAGGGTATATGTGTGTGTGTGTGTATGATTTTTTCTTTTTTTTCTTTTTATTCATGTTTTTGTTTAGCTCTACAGACTTTTGATCCCTTTCTTTCTTTCTTTCTTTCTTTCTTCCTTTCTTTCTTCCTTTCTTTCTTTGTTTCTCATTCTTTTCACTTTTCCTCTCTTTCGTTCATCTTTGTGTGACTTAATTGCTGTTCTGCTCATCCTCAGATATACCCGTAGTCGATTATTAAACATTATCCCCCATTTTGTACACACTTAATCCAGAAATTTATTACTCAGTTCAAAAACTCTTAGACTTAAATTCCTTAATAGCAGTATCACTTCTATGTACCTATATGATATTTTAAGCATTTTTATTTTTAAGTTTTTCACATCTCATTCTATCCCTTCACTTCTCTTATCCTATCCTCGTTCTTCTCTGAATATTACTTTGTTAATTTGCATAATTTATGTTTCACTTTTAATTTTTAATTTTTGTTTCTATTTTTTCTTGCCCTTTTTTTCTTTCTTTTTTCTCTCTCTCTACTATCATTCTATCCAACCTATTTCCCACTTAGATATTAGTATTTAGTCAAGTTAACTCTCCCTCTACATTTCCACATCCCTCTATTCCTATTTTTATCCACATTTCTCCCTTAACCTAATAATGTCTGCTTTGCCAAATTCTTCTTTGCAGTTCGCAGCACACTAATACATACTTGTTTGATGTTGAATATATATATCTGTTGAACTAGATTGTATCTGCAGACTTTTTACTTTGCAACTACAGATTTTGGTTGATGCTTGCCTAAAGATAGTGTTCTAGCACAAAACTGGTGTTTCATTCATCCCAAATGGGCAGAACAAACCTGAAAAACACAAGAAAAATGGTAAATCCGGGTATCTCAACTCCCACTCATGGTAATCAGGGGACAGAACAGAAAATGAATAATCCAGAGGAGAGTTCCCAAAAAACTCTGCAAACACTACTGGTAAACATGATAAATGAAAAGATTGAAAACCTGCAAAGACTTCGTGTGAGCATGATAGGAAGAGAGAGAAGACAAACGAAAGGTCAATACAGGAATATCATGAGCCTGAGGAAGCTACTCAAAGATTGATACAGGAATTGTATGAGCAGCTTGAGAACACTCAAAGAGAAATAAAAGAATGGTGTGAGCAGGCTGAGATCAGTCAAAGAGATAGACAGGAATTGCGGGAGTTGGAGTAGAAGAGACAAAGAGAAAGTCAGGAATGGTGTTAGGAGGCTGAGAACACTCAAAGAGAACTACAGGAATTGAGTGAACATAAGGAAGCTAATCAAATAGTGATACAGGAATTGAGAGAGCAGCATGAGAATACACAAAGATCACTAAAGGCATCCATGGAATCTATAAACAGAGAGCTGAAAGAAGTCAGGAAGTCCACAAAGGGAACGCTGACTGAAACCCAACAGAAGTAATGGGAGTCCAAGGAAACCATAACCAATCAACTAAGTGACTTGAGAATAAACACTGAACATTAAATTAAGGAAGTAAAGAAGTTCATACAAGATCTAAAACAAAGCTCCAACAAAGAATTGGAAGCCATCAAAGCCAACCAACCAGAAGGAAAAGAAATAAATAACAAAGTAGAAAGACTTGATAGTAGGTCCAATCTCAGGGATTGAAGACAGCCTAGATATTATAGAGAAAGAACATACAACCATTCAAGAAAAATCCAGGAAATACGATAGATCTATTCAACACATGGAAGAAACCATCAGAAAGCCTAATCTGAGGATAATGGGTGTAGAGGAGCACCTAGAAACAGAAGTTAATGGTCTAGGAAATTTGTTTAACAGGATCCTAGCAGAGAACTTCCCAAACATGCAAAAAGATAGGCCTATTAAGATACAAGAAGCTTTTAGAAATACAAATAGACATGGCCAAAACAGGACATCCCACTCTCACAGTATAATCCTCGCAGGATCAATTCAGACCAAGGAAAAGATCCTTAAAGCTATCAAGGAGAAAATATCAATCACTTATAAAGGGAAACCAATTAGAATCACCTCAGATTTCTCAGCAGAGATAATTCAAGCAGGAAGACCTTGGAACGATATATGCCATGCCCTAATGACAAACAAATATCAACCAAGAATACATTACCCAGCTAAACTCTCATTCATAACCCAAGGTCAAAGAAAGTCCTTCCATAGCAATGAAAAATTTAAACAATTTATCTCCACCAAACCAGCCCTACAAAAGATTCTTAAAGATGTCCTACACATAGAAAACCAACAAGACCGCAATAAAGGCCAAGAAACTAAACCCAAACTGAGAATCCAAGCAGCATAGGAAGAACTCAGTTGCCTCAGCCCCCAAGAAGGTGGATAAAATGGCAGGAACTCCCTAATACCTCTCAGTCCTCTCTCTCAACATTGATGAACTTAACTCTCCAATTAAGCTACATAGACTGTCTAGTTCAATTAAAAAGCAAGATCCTTCCATCTTCTGCCTTCAGGATTCACGTCTTGCTCATAAAAACAAAAATATTTTCAATATGAAAGTCTGGAACAAAATCTACCAAGCAAACAGCCCCCATTATCAAGTGGGAGTTGCAATACTAATATCAGATAAAATACACTTCAAACTAAAACTAGTGAGAAGAGATAAAGAAGGTCACTACACACTAATTAAAGGATATCTACTTCTGGAGGATATTACAATTCTAAATATCTTTTCGCCAAACAACGGAGCACCCAAATTTATCCAAGCAACACTACTTTCCCTCAAATCCCAAATAGATCCAAGGACATTAATTGTTGGGGACGTTAGCATACCACTTTCCCCACTAGATAGATCAACTCGGCAAAAACTGAAAAGAGAAATTGCGGATCTAAACAATTGCATAGGTAAATTAGATTTAACAGACACCTACCGAATATTTCAACCAGCAGCATCAGAATACATGGTTTTCTCAGCAGCACATGGAACATTTTCCAAAATAGACCACATTTTAGTCCACAAAGCAAACTTGTCCAAATTCAGATACATTGAATTTATACCTTGCTTTCTCTCAGAACACAAGGGAATAAAATTAGAACTCAACACTGAAAACCACCAAAGAGGATCCTGTAACAACGCAAGGACCCGGAACAACACACTGCTGAATCACGATTGGTTCATGGAAGAGATTAGAAAGGAAATTCAAGTGTTCATGTTATTCAACAAAAATGAGCATACAAACTACCAGCTCCTCTGTGAAACAGCCATGGCAGTACTCAGAGGCAAGTTTATAGCTCTCAGTTCTTACATCAACAAATTGGAGAGATCTGAAACCAAAAATTTAATGAGACATCTGGGCCTCCTTGCAAAAGAGCAGTAAAATAAACCCCAATGCAGTAGACTAAAACAAATGATTAAAATTAAATCAGAATTAAATGAATTAGAATAAAAAAAAAACAGAAAGAATCAACACAACAAAGAGTTGATTCTTTGAAAAATCAAAGTGATTGACAGACACTTAGCAAATCTTATCAGAAAAAAAGAGAACACACCCATAATATGTATTATAATTTAGGTCAGGTGGTAGGAAAGGAAGTGGAAAACAATACTACATCCAGTAAAGCTGACATTCCTATTACATCACTAAGGAAAGAGTGTTAAGACCTGCACGATTCATAGGGTGGTTGCATGTGACATTACTATGTAAAACACTATTAACTATCATCTCAGACATCCATAACATTTTGCTTTCATTTTCAAGATCAATAGCCAAATATCTATGACTTTTTATTAATTTTGTGTGTTTCTTAGGAAGGAAGAAGGAGGGTTTGGTAGTTGATGATGGAAAAAAATATATGTATTATCTCCTTGTCCAAATTTTTTGCAGTTTTATTTATTTATTTTTCTTCTTTATATTATTTTATTGTGAAAATACTGTACAGAGGGGTTACAATTACATGGGCAAAATAATGAGTACATTTCTTAGCAAGCGTAGTAGCCTCCTCTTTTGATTCCCCTTCCCATCCCTTCCCATGTCCCCCCACTCAATCCTCCCCGCTACCCTCCCCCACCAACGTTGTAAAGTTCATTTTTCGACATAACGTCTTGTACATCTCATTGTTGCAATGGGTCCACCTGTATCTCTATTTAAACGAAGTTTTGCAGTTTGAAAAAGTGCTACTGATGAACTCACACTTACAGCTAATTGACTTGCTGTCTGCACAAGATGCATATAAATGAAGACATTTATTCTGTTGGATAGTCACATATATTAACAAAATCCATTTCTGGAAAATAAAAGATACTAGATAAGAAATTATAAAGTATTGTTTTTAAAATGGTTTATTTTCTTGGAGAACAAAAGGTAGTATTGAAATGATTAATCCAGCTTTCTTCGAGATTTTATGCTGTCTCAGTATCAAAATGTTCTCTAATGCCTGTAACATCCAAGCATAAAAGACGTGATTTGAAAATCTCAGTAGTTTTAGAAACAAAGGTATATAATACCTTCCTTCCTGCAGAGACATGTGAGCACAAGTATGATTGATTATATTATAGTTCTCTTTTTTTTCTCTTTATCTCAAGTGTTGCATACCTTGGTATATTACTCTATTTGTTGCATCAGCTTCTGTAGGTGAGATTTACTTCTACCTGCAATGTCAAAATGGGTTATATGAGTTATTTCAGCTTACAAAAGTGAACCAGAAGTGGAGAAAGATTATTTCTAGGGGAAGATTTCTATCTCATTGTCTGTGTCTAAAAGCTGACTTGTTTTCCCTTAGCCATAAAAATAGCATATTTCAGAGGGAGTCTTCCTTCAGTTTATATACTGGAAGAATATAGCATGTGAAATTGAAGCAAAACTCAAATACAGCCACATACATATAAGACAGGCAGAATTAAGCTAATATTAGAAGGTGATATTAAGATGTTAATTTCTTACCATCCTTGTACACCATTATGATAGTTGACTATAGCACACCAGAATTAAACAAATCCTAACCAAGAACTTAACAAATAGATAACATTTTCTGTAGGAAATTATTACAATATTTTATAAATAAGCATTTTCCATGTGATCACTTGTAGGGTTATCTTTTCTATAGATGGGTTTAATCACTCTAGAGCACTGTGTCTAATATCCATTATCATTATCCGGACCTTGTGATTTTGATGAGGAAGAATAAAATATCTAGATTTCTTCTTCTCTTTCCCTCTTCTCCTATTTCTAGTGTGAATTCTCTTCCTTTCTACAAATTCTATTAATAATGGAAGAATGACACATTGTGGATATCAAGCAAAAGGCTTCAAATCAAGAATTTCATTCTTTCAGAAACAAATGAAGTAAATCAGATTGGCTCAAGGGAGAATAAAATCAGGATTTTTTTCCCTTCTCTGGCTTTCACCTTAGAGTCTGAACATGACTCTAAATATCTAATAAACCATTTCCCTCGAATAATTTTTAAAAATATATTTTATAAAATAAATGATAATTTAAAAATAAATAGTAATTTTGTGTTTGTTTTTGGCAAGCATGAAATAAGACTGCATTAACAATATGTGAGTTGAGAGACTAAATTATATCAGAATCTTATATAATGAAAAATAGTAGTTTTTAAGATAAATAGCTTGTAGATATATTTTTAATGTAATATACTCACAAAGTCATCAATTTTCTTCCTTTCCTCTCCATGCTGATTCAACTTCAATAAGCAGTTCATGTAACTCAAATGGCTGCATTTCTTTCAAAAATAGATTAGACCCAAAAAAGTTAGAATAAGAGAACCAGTATTGGGTGATGCATTCTTTAAAAATAGCAGTCAAATAAATATTAACCATAATTCCAAAATAATAACAATCAAATGCTCTTGAAAAGAGAAGAATGTATGCAGAATATATAAAATGTGATAGTGCCAGAACTGCTTCAAGCATTTATGATTTCTAGTACATGACAATGTTTTAATCAGGATTAATTGCTTTCAGGGAATAAATATTTTCTAGTTATATTTCATTGAAGAAATATCTTGTTCAAGTTAATGAAAGGATAACAGGTTATAATAGAAAGAATGCTACACACTCATTGTACATAGCAAAATACCTTCACAGAATATCTGTCTTTCCCACATACCTAATCCTTCAATTGTAGATTTGCATTATATATATGTTTGTAAAATAATAACCTCTCATTACCCAAGGAGAACAAATTTGAATAATTATCATATGGGGGAAGTATACTCAAAGGTAGTTAAAATTCCCAGGTGTAGTTCAAAAGGGACATGATTAGGTAAGAACCATCAAAAAGATATAAAGATGCTACATTAGAAGATAAAGGAAAAAATAACAACCCAGATTCTGAATTTTTGGGAGGCAGAACAGGAGATAAATGTCTTTTCCACTATAATCATTTGAAAAATATTTTAGCTCTGTGGGTGTCTCTATTTTAATCTAGTGAGACTTCTTTTAGATTTCTGTCCTTTAGAACTGTAAAATGGTAAATACGGATTATTTAAGCCAAATAACTTGCAGAAATACTTTACAGCAGATTTGGTTTAGTAAATTAATTCAACTATAGCCTTTTCCTAATGAAACTACAGGGACACCATGTTTCCTAGTTTCTGAGAATAAGAAAAAGTTGCCGCCAGCTTAGTACACATGTATGATGTACATACTACTAAGGGCCTGGAATTAATGAAGCCTTGAAATTCTAAATAATATCTAAATAAGAAGCTCCCTGTCTTTATTTTCACATTTGGGGATCACTAAGTACCAAAATTATGTTGAAGGCTAGGGTAAGAATATGGAAATGAAATCTGTTTGCTAATATTATAAAGATAATTTATGTCATGTTGAGTTAGAGTTTCTAAAGTAATTAAAAAAAGGTAAAACAGAAACAGAGAAATTAGAGAATCCAGTAAAGTTATAGTCATCAGAGGATGGTATAGAATATTATAGGAACACTAGATGGTGAAAAAGAAGATAACAAAAATGAGTTCCCTGGAACAATGCGAAACAAAATCTACACCACAGATTGTCATATAGCTAGAAAATAGTTTCCACTATGCTGTCTTTGATATTTTAGGTTTGTTTACACAGCAACTTTCACCTCTTAGGAAATGACCTTTATTAATACTCAAGGCTTTGCGGCTTATAACCCAGAAACAAATAATGCTTCTAAATTTAAACAAGCATGATACTAAGTGTAACCCAGGCTATAGCTAATAAATAAGAATGATCTTCGGGAATAGTCAAACAATCTTGAAATTTTTCATACCTTTCCTCTTCTCCAACATGAGAAGTTCTAGTCAAGATATGTAAAACCTTAATAAAAGATTTTTATATTTTTTATTGTTCACTCCAAAGCAAATACACTTTCCTCTTTGCAAGCCTGACTTTGGAAGAGTCACACCCTCACGATTATTTTATAAACAAATGTTTACTGCTTTGGCTTAGGTGTTTTCCTGCCTTTGGGTGTTGCTCTCTATTATTTTGGCAACTCCATAGAAAAACAAGATAAATCCATTATGCTTATATTGAATTGTTCAAAGTCAAGATGTTTTCAAACACTGTTTTCTGTTATCTTCTTCATTGCTAATTAAAGTTTCATTATTGCTCTTTAAATGCAACAAAAACGTGTTACTTTAATGTATATTCTCATTGAAACTGGTGATTAGAGGAGTATTTGTGATTGCTTTTTTAATTGTTTTCAAGTATTTTCCATATTGCCTTTGTTGTGGTCTTCTAGTCAGGAACAGAGGGTTACCCAAAAAGATCTTCCTAAGATATAAGATGTTAGGCAGAAAAAAAACTAGATGTATAATTAAAGATTTTCATCTCTTAAGAGACTGCAAAGGTCAGAAGACATTTTGCTATTATTGGCATGGTTAAGATGACATGAATGTTTTGGATCTTAAACTAAGTGAAATTCATGTAAAATGTTACAGTTGTTCCAAACAATGATTATACCTTATGCTTTTTTGCTCCAATGACATGAAATTTCTGATAAGGTTGGAGGGTATATCGATTTTAGGGTAGAAGGGTTAAAAAGCCAAGTGAAATTTCTAAAACAGTATTGCTTATCACATATCATTTAATTATACTTACGGTATATAAGTATATAAACATACAAATATGAATTGAGTGACAAATATGTGATTTACAAAATTCAATGACAACTAAATCCAGAAAAAAAACTTCTCTATATTTATATAAACTAGTATGTCTATGAGGATTTAAAATTTTTAGAATAGATATTTTAACATTTATGTCAAAATATTTATTTTAATTGTTTATTTTTATTCAGTTGTGGGACTTGAAATCTGGGCCTGGAACTGTTCCTCAGCTCTTTAGCTCAAGACTAGTGCTCTACCTCTTGAGCCACTGTCAGTTTTTTGGTGGCTCATTGGAGATAAGAAGGTCATCGACTTTCCTGCCTAGGCTGGCTTTGAACCATGATTCTAAGCTTTCAGCCTCATTAGTAGCTAGGGTTACAAGCATGAGCTACTGGCTCCTAGATACATAATTACTTTTTACATATTTCTAAAGTATTGAGTGGTAATCCCATTTATTTATATATTGTGTAATGATAAGCTCCATCATATCCATTAATTTCTGCATGTAACGTTTCTTTTTAGTGAGAATATAATAAAACGTATCTTCTGGGTGTGATGAAATATTTATTCTTAACTATAATAACTTTGTTTCTTGTGGTATACAATTAATATATTTACTTTTACTCAAGGAAGTCTGCTAATTTAAGTTAAATAAAACATGATTTGTAAAGTGAAAGTAATTTATGGTTTCATTGATTGTTTAAGAAAACAATTATGCCTTTTATTTTCAATTATATTTCTGTGGGAATGTGTGACACTCATTGATTTAACTTTAAAATTAATAACAGTTATATTATATCAAGTTGATTCAAACTTGTATTTGAAAATTGCACACTTAACACAAGTATACTTCCACTTTCCACTACCACATAATTAAAATAACAGTAAAGCAAAGATTGGTGTTAGCCATTCATGTGTATAATCCTAGAACTCAGGAGGCTGAGACCTGAATATTTTAGTTCAGTGTCATTCCAAACAGATAAAATGTGAAAACTTATCTCCAATTATCCAGCAAGAAACATAAGGTGAGCATGTGACTCAAGGATAGAGTGTCATCAGCCATGAGCAAAACATACAAGGGAGACCATTAAACATCTAGTCAAGCCCTAAAAATGACATATACACACAACAACAACAAAATATACTACGATTAAATAATGAAGACAAAATAGTAAAAAAAGATCCTGAGAAATGTGTAAACATTTGGAAGACAGAAATCATTTGACAGAATTTTGATTCATGAGAGGGAAAATTCACAGCCTCATTTGTACAATCTCATTGTAGTCATTTGCGTTGAAACCTGGCTACTGGGTAACATGTGAAAGAGTAGACTGGATTACCTGACATAGGAGAAATTGCCTGTGACTATGTACCATCCCACTCTGCAAAATTTAAAATCATGCTTGTTAATTTAAATAAAACTTATTGTTAGAGACTGTTTGGTCCACACAGACTGAGGTCCTTATTTTGAGGCTTCAGACAATTGCTTTTGTTTACAACCACTCCTGTTTTACCCCTCTTCCCTTGTGCAGCTATGCCTTACTTAGCTGGCACCAAGCCAAGTCTTTGAACTAGACACTCCTGCCTTAATGCCTCCCTTTCTCCAGCTACAACTCATTTCACATACTATCTCTGTCTTACCATTAGTTGTTTTCTGATTAATCCCCATCAGAAAACACTTATATTCATGTAAACGCACTATAAATAACCTAGTTAGAAAAGGGAGAAAGGGTTTACCATTGGCTGAGGCTCTTATCTGTAGGTTTGCTCCCTAATAAATCTGTGCTACACTATCTCTTTTTTTCATTGCTTTTGAGTCTGACAAATGATTGATTTGGTTTGATGTAATCCCATTTATCCAGACTTACTTTGGAAATTTTGACCTATTCCAAGGAGCCCTCATGTTTCCCCTAACTCTTCCTGTAAGATTCTTAAGGCATCTGGACTTACATTGAGCTCTTCAATCCATTTGGAATTGATTCTGGTGCAGGAGGATATAAAATGATCTAATTTCAGTTTTCTGTGTAGAGCCAGTTAAACCAATTTTTTGAAGAGGCTGTTTTTCTTCCATCCTGTGTTTCTGGCTTCCTTATTAAAGATTATGAGCCTATAGGAATGGATTCATTTCTGGATCTTGAATTCTGTTGCATTGATGGAATTTTGTGCTTCCATGGGAAAGAATGGTATTACCCCATTCTGAAGAAATGGAAAGACTGGGGGGGGGGGGAATGCTATTAAGGGAAATAAACCAGATCCAATTAAATATATGCTCCATGGTTTTCCTCATTTCTAATAACTAGATATGCCCATAAATCTACAAGTTAATCCAATAGATAGTAAAAGACAAATAATTAAACTTGGATATGATTAACAGCACTCTAAGCATTCACATGGCAAGAACAATGGAAGCTATTCTTAGGAGAGGATCACAATGGCTCAATAGCTATTTGCATATGAACAGATAAATGTTGCTTATTGCAGTGAACTCTAAGAATCAATCATATATATGAAATACTTATATCTATATATAATTTTAAAAGATGTCACAAATAACTGACTTCTCTGTAAACTCAAAAGCAAATTTCTAAGCTTAGAAGATAAAATTGAGTTTTCAACACATAAAATAAAATACATAGGGGAAAAGATGGGAGAGAAAATATAAGATGAAAAGTATAATATTTAACTATTGAAGAATTCATAAACAATTTTCAAAACTATACAAGAGAGCTTGGGTACAGCTAAGTTGTAGAACGAGACTAATATATACAAAGCCATGATTTCAATCTCCAAACCTATACGTCCAATAATAAGTTAATAAATAGTAATAATAAAATATTTACTTGAAATAAATGCTTTTATATTAGAGAGGCCTGAATCCTGAAACTGTAAACAAAGTACTGTCAATTCGTGTATCCATTGCAATGAAACCAAGAATGAAGAGAAAATATTTTCTTTTTATCCATTCCTTTCATTTTCTGTTTTCATTTTTTCTTTTTCCTTTGGCACTACTGGTGTTTGAAATTGCTAAGGCTCTAACAACTTTAGATTATTTTTCAGGCAAAGCCTCCGTTGAGCAATGATCTCTTACCTATGGCTTCCACATCGTGAGATAACAGGAAAATTACATTATATCTAGCTTTCTTTGTTTTTGTAGTTTTTTTTTTTTACTAATTTTTTTGTCAAAACTGTCCATTATATCAGTCTTCTAAATCTCTGCCTCCTAATTAGCAAGGTATATTTCATCTAAAGTTTGGGAGCAAACTTGGTTTTAATGTAAACATTCAATATTGACTTCTGTTTTCTAGATATCATTAAATTATATTGAGGTTAGTATGGATCTTTATGATGTTGTAAGAACACACATAATTCCCTTCAAATCTTTTTCCAATTTATTTAAGTATTTCTATTATACATCACAAATACGACATTAATATTTCACAAGTACCTTATGGAGACTTCAGTTACTTTATTTTGTGACATATTAACCACAATATAATTTTATCAAGCCTATATGAATATACAATATTTACAGATACATTATTTAGAGAATTAATTCATGTTTACTTTTAATATTTTTTGGTAAGTACTTGGGTTCAAATTCAGAGCCTTGCATTTGCCAGGCAGGCACCTTACCACTTGAATCATGCCACATCCAGTAATTTTTGCTTTGATTGTTTTTGATATAGAATCTTGCATTTTTTTATTCCTAGGCTACCTAGATACTGAACTTCCTAGTTGTATGTCCAGTAATAGGTAGGATGACATCCACACGTTGGCACATCCAGATTTTATTGATTGAGATGGAGGTCGCTTGTATGTTTTCCAGTTTGACCTTGAACTTTGACTATCCACGTTTCTATTTTCAGAGTAGCTAGGATTTGGCTTCTATTATTTACGTTTATGAAAAGTCTGAAAATATGAGAAAATCATCTAGAGGTTACTGCCATACCAGATTCTAGGTTATTCATTTGTTTGTTCTTTCACAAACTATTATGTGACAAACTGTTTTATATAGCGATATGGCACATCAATAATACAAATATATATTGCTAATGCCAATTCAAACAGCTGTGATGATCTAATTTCTATGTGTGGATTTGTTTCCTGGGAAAACATCCTGAGTACATAGGTCAAAAATTTGATATTCCTAACAAACAAAAATTTTCTTCCATTATGATCAGCAGTTTGCATGAGGGGTTCCATGCCTGTAGAGGAGACTGGTCACAGGGGAATTCCCTGCTGTAACTCTAAAATAAATCTTATCTTTTCAAACTAGCAGAATGGTAAAAATTTGTCAAAATTATTAAATGGGAACTTTCTTGATCTGATAAAGAGTACTGCATTAGAATGAAAGTATTCCCAGTTGCTCTGAAATCAGGCAAGGATGTCATCCATTTTTATTCAAACACATAGGGGTTCCGGGAAGATGGCAGAGGAGAAGCTGGAGTCTAAACAAACTCTCGCATAGAAAGAAGTTTTAGAGTTCCAGTGAACAGTCCTAAGCCAGAGATCAAACCAAGTATGCCATCACAGGACAGACAGTCAGGCCAGAGAGGGAAAATCCAGGCAAGGAGACACATCTGAGCTCTTGCCAGCTGCCGCTGCAGCAGCGGCAGCGGTGGCAGCAGCGATTGCAGGCACCATACCTGAAACACAGAGAGTCCAGGACGAAGGAGCCAGAAGCAGCAGGTGAGTGGATTCTACTCAACACCAGCAAGAACCGACAAGGAGCAGACATTTTCATCATGCATTTCACAGACCAGAGACGACCCAGGAACCAAGTGGACTCTTATTTCTGCTTGCAAACTTTCTGAGAAGCTTTTGCCAGGCCACAAGAAGTACAGATAAAATTTTCATCCCATATTCTCTTCTCTCAGTTCTCCTGTCCTGAAAAGCTGTTTACTGAACAAAATGGAGCAATGATTGCACAGTGATATAAAGCTGAGCAAGCATTATCACACTAGTAATAACACCAGAAAGGAACAAGTAGAGGAATCATTATCTGAGTTTCACCAGTATCAAATGACCCATTGCTCCACATGTTTAATTGGGACAACTAATAGATGTTTTGCTAGCTGCCAGTGGCTCACACCAGCAATCATAGCTACTCAGGAGACTGAGGTCTGAAGATTGTCGTTTAAAATGAGCCCAAGATAGAAAGTCCATGAGATTCCTACCTCCAATTGACTAACATAAAGCTAGAAGTGGTAGTGTGGCTCAAGTGGGAGAGTACTAACCTTTAGCAAAGCAGCTCAGGGACAGCACTCAGGCCCCAAAACCAGCACACACACAAAGAAAGATGCTTCTAGTTCCTGGCCATGTTCTTTTTTATAA
>NW_027203845.1:0-52326 GCF_024711535.1 Dipodomys merriami
CATCTACTGAGGGGCATCTGAGTTGGTTCCATATCTTACCTATGGTAAATAATGCTGCAATAAACACAGTTGTGCTCGTAGCTTTAAAATAATCATGTTTGTATCATTTGGGTAAATGCTCAAAAGTGGGATTGCTGGGAAATAGGACAGCTCTATGTGGAGTCTTTTGAGGAATCTCCATATTACTTTCCAAAGTGGTTGAACAAGTTTAAACGCCCACCAACAATGAAGTAGGGTTCCCTTTTGTCCACATACCTTCCAGAATCTGTTGTTAGAGTTCTTGATATAGCCATACTAACAGGGGTGAGGTGGAATCTGAATGTTGTTTTGATTTGCATTTATTTTATAGCTAGTGAGGTTGAGCATTCCTTTATGTGTCTACTGGCCATCCTTCTTTCCTCTTCAGAGAAGTTTCTCTTTAAGATTTTAGCCCAATTATTTATTGAGCAGTTGTGTGTGTGAAGATTTGTTGTTAAGGGATTTAATTTTTTGATTTCTGGGAATATTTTAGATATGAGACCCTTGTCCGTTGTATGGCTAGTGAAGATCTTCTCCTAATCCTTGGGCATTCTATTGACCTTGCTATCTTCATCCTTTGCCATGCAGAAACTCTGCAATTTCATGCAATCCCATTTGTTCAACCTTTCTTTGATTTGTTGTGTTTCTGGGTCTCTTTTAAGAAAATTTCGGCCTGTGCCAAGGAGCCTTAGAGATTCTCCAATTCCATTCTGTAATGTTTTCAGAGTGTCTGCTTTGACTCCAGTTCTTTGATCCATTTGGAGTTGATTCTTTTGCAGGGTGATATATAAGGATGTAGCTTTTGTTTTCTACAAGTGATTAACCAATTTTGCCAGCACCATTTACTGAAGTGGCTGTCTTTCTTCCATTCTAATGTTCAGGTCCCTTATCGAATGTTAGATGGCTATAAGTCTGTAGGCTCATTTTTGGATTTTCAATTATATTCCATTGCTCCTGAAGTCTGTTCTTGTGTCAGTATCAAGCTGTTTTGATTACAGTGCTGTTGTAGTAGAGTTTGAAATTTGGTATGGATATTCCTCCAGCACTATTCTTTCTGTTTTTAATCATTTTTGTTATTCAGGGTCTTTTATTGTTCCATATGAATTTTTGGATTGCCTCTTCTACTTCCTTGAACAATGAGGTTGGAATATTGATAGGTATCACATTGAATTTGTAGATAGCCTTGGCAAGTATTGCCATTTTCACGATGTGGATACTTCCAATCCAGGAGCATGGGAGATTTTTCCACTTTCTAAGTACTGTTTTGATATTCTTTTTCAGGTTTTTAAAGTTTTCATTAGCTGGGCACTGGTGGCTCACGCCTGTAATTCTAGCTACTCAGGAGGCTGAGATCTGAGGATCATGGTTCAAAGCTAGCTATGGAAGTTAAGTCCGTGAGACTCTAATCTCCAACAAACCACTAGAAAACCAGAAGTGGTGCTGTGCCTCCAGTGATAGAGTGGTCTCCTTGAGCTGAAGACCTGTGGGACAGCACACAGGCCTAGAGATCAAGACCCATGACTGACCAAAAACAAAAAAGTTTCCATCATAAAGGTCCTTCATTTTTGGTTAATTCCTAGGTGTTTTATTTTGTTGGTGGGGACTATTATAGATGAAATTATTTTCCTGGTTTCAGCCACACTTTTCTCATTGTTGGATGAGAGAAAAGCCACTGTTTTTGAGGGTTAATTTTATAACCGGCATCTTTGCCAAAGTTTTGAATCACTATGAGTAATTTGGGAGTGGATTCCATGGGATTCTTTAAATACAAGATCATGTCATCTACAAAGAGGGAGATTTTTACTTAATCTTTCCCTATTTGGATCCATTTTATGTTTGCACCTTGTCTTATTGCTGTAACTTGGCATTCTAATACTAAATTGAAAAAACTGTACAGATTGGACATCCTTGTCCCCTTCTTTTTTTATTGTGAAAATACTTTACAGAGGGGTTACAATTACATGTGTAAGATAAGGAATACATTTCTTATCAAGCATCGTAATCTCCTCCTTTGTTTCCCCTTCCCATCCCTTCCCATCCTCCCCCACCTGAACCCAATACCCCCTCCCCCGCACCAAATTTGTAAAGTTCATTTTCTACATAAGGACTTGGATGTCTCATTGTTGCAATGGGTCGACCTATATCCCTATTTAAATGATTTTTTTCCCTTCCCCTCCACAATTATACCGACATCAAATACAGTGAAAGCAGGGGTTATACTGTGGGGGAGGGACACTCAAAGCAATAAAGAAATAATTTTACAAATGTGTTAGAAATAATCGCATTAAGGAAAAATTAACATTTGAATACATATGGTAGGGTTCATATCCCTAACAACAAATTATCTAACCTTTGTTTCTTCACTCAGACATATACTATATACTGCTATTAAGGGAAACCATGAGTCTTATGTTTCTTTGGGCCTGGCTTACTTCACTTAATATAATTTTTTCCAAGACTTTCCATTTCCTAACAAATGGGGCAAAGTCATTCTTTCTGATGGAGGCATAGAATTCCATTGTGTATATATACCACATTTTCTTGATCCATTCATCTACTGAGGACATCTGGTTTGGTTCCATATCTTAGCTATAGTAAATAATGCTGCAATAAACATAGTCGTGCTGGTAGCTCTAGTGTGGGCTTGTTTGTGAACATTTGGGTAAATGCCCCACAGACCGAAATTTTCGTAATAGAGACGCAGAAACACGACAAATCAAAAAGGTTGGACAAATGGGAATGCATGAAATTGCAGAGCTTCTGCGTGGCAAAGGTCATAGCAAGATCAATAGAAGGCCCACGGATTGGGAGAAGATCTTCACTAGCCATACAATGGACAAGGGTCTAATATCTAAAATATACCTGGAAATCAAAAAATTAAATCCCCACCAACAAATCCTCAAAGAAACAACTGCCCAATAAATAAGTGGGCTAAAGCCTTAAAGAGAAACTTCTCTGAAGAGGAAAGAAGGATGGCCAATAGATATATTAAGAAATGCTCAACCTCCCTAGTCATAAAAAAATGCAAATCAAAACAACATTGAGATTCCACCTCACTCCAGTTAGAATGGCTAAAATCAAGAATTGTAATAACAACAGCTGCTGGAAGGGATGTGGACAGAAGGGAACCTTACTTTTTGTTGGTGGGAGTGTAAATTTGTTCAACCACTTTGGAAAATAGTATGGAGGTTCCTAAAACGACTGCACATTGAGCTTCCCTATCACCCAGCAATCCGTTGTTCCCTTCTTGATTTAAGAGGAAATTGCTTCAGTTTTTCACCATTAAGTATAATGCTGGCTGTAGGTTTGTAATATACAACCATTATTCTATTGTGGAATGTTCCCTGGATTCCTAATTTTTCCAGAGCCTCCATCATAAAGGGATTGTTGGATATTGTCAAATGCTTTTTCTCAAACAATTAAGATAACCATGTGATTCTTGTCCTTGCTCTTGTTGTTGGGATGTATTATATTAATTGATTTGCATATATTGACCCAACTTTGCATCCCTAAAATAAATCTTGTTTGATCGTGGTGTATTATTTTTTGGATGAATTGTTGAAGTCAATTGACCAAAATTTTGTTGAGAAGTTTTGCATCAATGTTCATCAAAGAAATGTGTTTAAACTTCTCTTTTTTTGATGAGTCCCTGCCTGGTTTGGGGATGAGGGTTTTGATGTCCTCATTGAATAAGTTCTGTAGTGAACTTTCTTTTTCAATTTCATTGAATAGTTGGAGTAGTATTGGTGTGAGCTTTGCGTTGAAGGCCTTGTAGAATTCTGATGTAAATCTGTCTGGTCTTGGGATTTTTTTATATAGGACTTCTCTTATTGCTGTTTCTATTTTAATGCTTGATATGGGCCTGTTAAAATACTTTAACTCATCTTTTTTTAGTTTCAGCAGCGTGTAGATATTTGCTATGTAAAGGTCCATTTTTGCTAAGTTCTCAAACCTATTAGCATAGTTTTGAGAAATATTCCCTTATAATGTTCTGAATCTTGGTTGTTTCTCTGGTGATGTTTCCATTCTCATCTCTGAGTTTATTTATTTGGGTGAGTTTTCTTCTTTTTCAAATAAGATTTGTTAAAGGTCTCTCAATTTTGTTAATGTTTTAGAAGAAACAACACTTTGTTTGTTGATTCTTTCTATGTTTTTTGGAATCTAATTCATTTAATTCTTATTTAATTTTAATTAGTTCTTTCCATCTACTGGGTTGGTGTTTATCTTGCTCCTTTTCAAGGAGGTTCAGATGTGTCATTAAATTGTTGGTTTCATATATCTCCAACTTGCCTCTGAGTACTGACTTTTCTGTGTCCGAGAGGAGCTGGTAATTTGTGTGTTCGTTTTTGTTGAATATCATGAGCACTTGAATTTCCTTTCTAATCTCTTACATCACTTACTCGTGACTCAACAGTGTGTTGTTCAGCATCCATGTGTTACAGGACTTTCTTTGGTGGCTTTTGGCGTTGAATTCTAATTTTATTTCCTGTGGTCTGAGAGAATGCAAAGTATAACTTCAATGTTTCTGAATTTGGACCTTTGCTTTGTGACCTAAAATGTGATCAATTTTTCAAAATGTTCTATATGCTGCTGAGACAAAGGTGTACTCTGATACTGCTCGGTGAAATATTCGTTAGATGTCTGTTAAATCTAGATGATCCTTGCAGTTTTTAGATCTGCAGTTTATTGAGTTTTTGCCGAGTTGATCTATCTAGTGGGGATAGTGGTGTGTTAAAGTACCTAACAATTAATGTCTTTGGATCTATGTGAGCTTTCAGGGAAAGTAGTGTTTCTTGGATAAATTTGCATCTCTGTTGTTTGACAAATAGATATTTAGAATTGTAATATTTTCCTGAAGGAGTGATCCCATAATTAGTATGTAGCGACCTTCTTTTTCTCTTCTCACTAATTTTAATTTGAAATCTATTTTATCTGATTAGGATTGCAACTCCCACTTGTTTTTGAGGGTCATTTACTTGGTAGATTTTGTTCCAGTCCTTCACTTTCAAAATGTGTTTGTTTCTATGGGCAAAGTGTGACTCCTGAAGGCAGCAGATAGAAGGATTTTGCTTTTTAATCCATCTAGATAGTCTATGTCTTGACTGCAAGAATAAAATTAGGGATTTACTGTCTCACCTGATTATGTGATTGTTATTTCTTGATATTGAAACTCTCTTCTTGTAATTCTTATTGTATGTAATCCAACACTGTTTATTATTATGTATTAAATATGGGAAATCTAACTTCAAAGATGTCTAAAAATTTTTTCCTTTTGAGTCATAACATTGCCATTATCAAGGACACTCTGGTCATCATCATCTTCAACATAATTATTATTAGCATCATCAGTGCTAATTATTGAAAATCTGGTATGTGTCTATGATTTTTTATTATTTGTATTTTGATTAATGATTTTAATATTACCACTGAGCATGCATCCATGTTAAATTTTTGAATAAATAAAGAAATAAAAAAACTAAACCATAACAGGTAGCTTGGCTATGTGATTACAACAAATTATTGAACCGATTTTTGAAGCATTGCATATTTCTAACCAGTATGAATTAACTTCCCCTCTCCCTGTCATTACACACAAATATTTCAGGGTTTGAACAGATTTTTTTCAAGTAATATACTATAAATATTACTATGACATCATGTGTATATCTAAAATTACCTTGAAAATAATATGTTCTACTTTCTATTGAAATATTAGTCATGTTACTCTAGGAAACTTTTGGAAAAATAGACTATATCTTTGAAATGAAAAGGGTAAAAATAGTAGCATAACCGTTTTAGAGGGAGTGTATATATTCAGAAATATATGTTTGTGTTTGTGTGTGTGTGTGTGTGTGTGTGTATAAATGTTATGTGTAGAAAGTCATATATTTTTAGAGGGAATTTGTTGTCATATATATATATATATATATATATATTTATGTATAGAATCATGTGCATTATAGTGAAACAAACATCTTAAAACATAATTAAAATTAAAAAAAAATCATCAAAGCAAATGCTGGTAACTCTTGCCTATAAATCTAGCTCCTCTGGTGGCTGAGATCTAACAATTGTTTTCACATCTAGCCCAAACAGAAAAGTACATGTTAGATTCTTATTCTCCTATTAACCATTCAAAAACAGAAATTAGCCCTGTGCTTCAAGTTGTGCAGTGCTGGCCTTGAGAACAAAAAAACTTAGGGACAATGCCCAGTACTTGCAAAAAACAACAACAACAACATGTCTCACATTAATTTCACAAAAACATTTTTTAACTGCTGTGAACATTTCTTAGAGACATGAATACATGCCCCTGGAAATTTTTAAGTAAAAACTATAGAATATTTATGTCTATGTTAAAGACATGACTATTTAGATTGTTTAAGATATTTAGGTAATGTTTAGGAATTAAGGATAATGATAGATAGGTAATAATTGGGAGTGGTCTTTTTATTCTGTTTTATGATACTGATAAAATGATATCTGTAATGATTATATAAAATAGCTCTTGCTTGGTATTTGAATTATAAGAAGTGATAAACATTTTTGAAGTTTTTTTGTGAAAATACTGTACCAAGGGGTTATGATTACATGGGCAAGGTAATGAGTATATTTCTTTTCAAACATTGTTGCTTCCTCCTTTGTTTCCTATTCCCATCCCTTTCACCTCCCCCCACACTGATCCCCAATGCCTCCCTCCCAAATTCCCCGGCCAAAGTTGTAAAGTTCATTTTTCGACATAACAAAAAATAACTCCAGATTTCACTGTATTTGTTGCTGGTATAATTTGTAGAGGGGAACGGAAAAAACAATTTGTTTGAATACGAATAGAGGTGGAACCATTGCAGCAGTGAAATGTACATGTTGTTATGTAGAAAAATGATCTTTACAACTTTGGTGGGGGGGAGAGAATTGGGTAAGGGGAGTCTAGGAAGTGATGGGATGGGGAAACAAAGGAGGAAGCAACAATCTTTGATAAGAAATATTCTCATTATCTTGTCCATGTAATTGTAAACAATCTGTATGGCATTTTCACAATAAAAAATACCTCTCAGTCCTATCTCTCAACATTACCGGATTAGCTCTCCAAATAAGAGAGGTAGACTGTCTAGTTGTATTAAAAAGCAAAATCCTTCTATCTGCTCCCTTCAGGAGTCAAACCTTGCCAATAAAAACAAACACATTTTGAAAGTGAAAGACTGGAACAAAATCTACCAAGCAAATGACCCCCATAAAAAGGTGGGATTTGTAATCCTAATATCAGATAAAATAGACTTCAAATTAAAATTAGTGAGAAGAGAAAAAGAGGGTCGCTACATACTAATTAAGGGATTGCTCATTCAGGATGATATTACAATTCTAAATATCTATTTACCAAACAATGGAGCATGTAAATTTACCCAAGAAACACTACTTTCCCTCAAAGATCACATAGATCAAAAGACATTAATTGTTGGGGACTTTAACACATCACTATGCCCACTAGATAGATCAACTCGGCAAAAACTCAATAAACTGCAGATCTAAACAACTGTAAGGATCAACTAGATTTAACAGATATCTAGCGAATATTTCACACAGCAGTATCAGAATACACGTTTTTTCTCAGAAGCACATAGAAGATTTTCAAAAACTGACCACATTTTAGGTCACAAAACAAAAGTCCAAATTCAGAAACATTGAAGTTATACTTTGCATTCTCTCAGACCACAGGAAATAAAATTTTATTCCAATGCCAAAAGCCAAAGTCCTGTAACACATGGAGGCTGAACAACATACTGTTGAATCACGGGTAAGTCATGTAAGAGATTAGAAAGGAAATTCAATTGTTCATGATATTCAACGAAAACGAACAAACAAATGACCAGCTCCTCTGGGACACAGAAAAGTCAGTACTCAGAGGCAAGTTGGAGATATATGAAACCAACAATTTAATGACACAGCTGAACCTCCTTGAAAAAGAGCAGCAAGATATACCCCAAGCCAGTAGATGGAAAGAAATAATTAAAATTAAATAAGAATTAAATGAATTAGATTCCGCCCCCAAAAAACATAGAAAGAATCAACAAAGCAAAGAGTTGGTTCTTCGAAAATATTAAAAAAATTGACAGACTCTTAACAAATCTTATCAGAAAAAGAAGAAAACTCACCCAAATAAATAAACTCAGAGTTCAGAATGAACATCACCAAAGAATCAAACAAGATTCAGAACATTATAAGGAAATACTTCTCAAAACTATGCTAATAAGTTTGAGAACTTGGCAGAAATGGACCTTTTAATAGCAAATATCAACATGCCGAAACTATACCAAGATGAGTTAAACTATTTTAACAGGCCCATATCAAGCATTAAAATAGAAACAGCAATAAGAGAAGTCCTATATAAAAAAATCCCAAGACCAGACAGATTTACATCAGAATTCTACAAAGCCTTCAAAGCAGAGCTCACACCAATACTACTCCAACTCTTCAATGAAATTGAAAGAGAAAGTTCACTACAGAACTTATTCAATGAGGCCATCAAAAGCCTCATCCCCAAACCAGGCAGAGACTCATCAAAAAAGAGAAGTTTAAACACATTTCTTTGATGAACATTGATGCAAAACTTCTCAACAAAATTTTGGTCAATTGACTTCAACAATTCATCCAAAAAATAATACACCATGATCAAACAGGATTCATTTCAGGGATGCAAAGTTGGGTCAATATATGCAAATCAATTAATATAATACATCGCAACAACAAGAGCAAGGATAAGAACCATACGGTTATCTCAATTGATTGAGAAAAAACATTTGACAACATCCAACAAACCCTTTATGATGAAGGCTCTGGAAAAATTATGAAACCAGGGAACATTCCTCAATAGAATAAAGGCTGTATATGACATACCTACAGCCAGCATTATACTTAATGGTGAAAAACTAAAGCCATTTTCTCTTAAATCAAGAAGGGGAAAACGGATTTCTGGGTCAGAGGGAAGCTCTATGTCGAGACTTTGAGGAACCTCCATATTACTTTCCAAAGTGGTTGAAAAAATTTACACTCCCACCAACAATGTAGTAAGGTTCCCTTCTGTACACATCCCCTCATGCATCTGTTGTTATTAGAGTTCTTGATTGTAGCCATTCTAACTAGAGTGAGGTGATATCTCAATGTTGTTTTGATTTGCATTTTTTTTTTTTTGCTAGGGAGGCATTTTTCATGTGTATATTGGCCATCCTTCTTTCCTCTTCAGAGAAGTTTCTCTTTAAGGCTTTAGCCCACTTATTTATTGGGCAGTTGTTTCTTTGAAGATTTGTGGTTGGGGGATTTAATTTTTTGAGGTCTAGGTATATTTTAGATTTGAGAACCTTGTCCGTTGTATGGCTAGGGAAGATATTCTCCCAATCCGTGGGCGTTCTATTGATCTTGCAAGCTATGACCTTTGCCATGCAGAAGCTCGGCATTTTCATGCAATCCCATTTTTCCAACCCTTCTTTGATTTGTTGTGTTTCTGTGTCTCTATTAAGAAAATTTCAGCCTATGCAGTATTTACCCAAATGTTCACAAACAAGACCACACTAAAGCTACCAGCATGTATATGTTTATTGTAGCATTATTTATTATAGGTAAGATATGGAACCAACCTGATGCCCCTCAGTAGATGAGTGGGTCAAGAAAATGTGGTATATATAAACAAAGGAATTCTACGCCTCCATCACAAAGAATGACATTGCCCAGTTTGTTAGGAAATGGAAAGGCTTGGAAAAGATTGTATTAAGTGAAGTAAGCCAGGCCCAAAGAAACATAGGTCCTATGGTTTCCTTTATTAGCAATATCTAGTATATGTCTGAGTCAAGCAGAAAAGGTCAGATAATTTGATATTAGGGAAATGAACCCTAAGGTATGTATAGAAATGTTATTTTTTCTTTCATGCGATTGTTTCTAACACATTTGCAAGATTATTTCTTTGTTGTTTGTTCCCACCCCCACAGTATAACCACTGCTTTCACTGTATTTGATGTCGGAATAATTGTGGAGGGGAAGGGGAAAAACAGATCATTTAAATAGGGATACAGGTGGACGCATTGCAACAATGACATTACAAGTCGTGATGTCAAAAATGAACTTTACAACTGTGGTGCGGGGCGCCGGGGGGGGGGGCGAGAATTGGGTGGGGGTGGGGTAGAATAGGAAGGGATGAGAAGGGGAAACAAGGGAGGAGACTACAAGCTTGATAAGAAATGTATTCATTATCTTGCCCATGTAATTGTAACCCCTCTGTATAATAAACGAAGGGTACAAGAATGTCCACTCTCTCCAGTTTTTTTTCAATTTAGTATTAGAATGCAAAGCTACAACATTAAGACAAGGTGCATACATACAATGGATCCAAATAGGCAATGATGAAGTAAAATTCTCCCTCTTTGTAGATGACATGATGTTGTATTTAAAGAATCCCATGGAATCCACTCCCAAATTACTCATAGTGATTCAAAACTTAGGCAAAATAGCCGGGTAATTTTATAACCGGCTTTTCTCTAATCCAACAATGAGAAAAGTGTGGCGGAAACCAGGAAAACAATTCCATCTATAAAATAAAACACCTAGGAATTAACCAAAAAGTGACGGACCTTTATGATGGAAACTTTTTTATTTTGTCACTCATGGGTCTTGAGCTCTGGGCCTGGGTGCTCTCCCACATGTATTCAGCTCAAGGGGAGAGCTCTATCACTGGAGCACAGAACCACTTCCGGTTTTCTAGTGGTTTATTGGAGATAAGAGTCTCACGGACTTTCCTCCCTGCCTAGGTTTGAACCATGATCCTCAGATCTCAGCCTCCTGAGTAGCTAGGATTACAGGCGTGAGCCATCAGTGCCCAGCTGATGAAAACTTTAAAAACCTGAAACAGGAAATCAAAATACTACTTTGAAAGTGGAAAAAGCTCCCATGCTCCTGGATTGGAAGGATCCACATCATGAAAATGGCAATACTTGCCAAGGCTATCTACAAATTCAATATTCCAACCTCATTGTTCAAGGAAGTAGAAGAGGCAATCCAAAAATTCATATGGAACAATAAAAGACCCCGAATAACAAAAATGATCAAAAACAGAAAGAAAAGTGATAGAAGAATATCAATACCAAATTTCAAACTCTAATACAACACCACTGTAATCCAAACAGCTTATTACCGACACAAGAACAGACTTCAGGAAAAATGGAATATAACTGAAAATCCAAAAATGAACCTACAGACCTATAGCCATCTAATCTTCGATAAGGGAACTAAAAATTGGAATTGTAGAAATACAGCCTCTTCAGTAAATGGTTCTGGCAAAATTGGTTAATCACTTGTAGAAAACTAAAACTAGATCCTTATATATCACCATGCAAAAGAATCAACTCCAAAAGATAAAAGACATGGAGTCAAAGTGGACACTCTGAAAATATTAAAGGATGGAATTGGAGAAACTATAAGGCTCCTCGTTACAGGCCGAAAAGAGACCCAGAAACACAACAAATCAAAGAAAGGTTGGACAAATGGAATTGCATGAAAATGCAGTTTCTTCATGGCAAAGGATGAAGCTAGCAAGATCAATAGAAAGCCCACGGATTGGGAGAAGATATTCACTAGCCATAAAACAGACAAGGTTCTCATATCTAAAATATAGCAGGAACTCAAAAAATTAAATCCCCTACCAACAAATCTTCACAGAAACAACTGCCCAATAAATAAGTGGGCTAAAACCTTAAAGAGAAACTTCTCTAAAAAGGAAAGAAGGATGGCCAGTAGACACATGAAGTAATGCTCAACCTCCCTAGCTACAAAATAAATGCAAATCAAAACAACATTCAGATTCCACCTCACCCCAATTATGGCTGTAATCAAGAACTCTAACAACAGATTCTGGATGGTAAGTCGACAGAAGGGAACCCTACTGCATTGTTGTTGGGAGTGTAAAGTTGTTCAACAACTTTTGAAAGTAGTATGGAGATTCCTCAAAAGACTCCACATAGAGCTTCCCTATTTCCCAGCAATCACACTTCTGAACATTTATCCAAATGATACAAACATGATTATTTTAAAGCTACCAGCACGACTGTGTTTATTGCAGCATTATTTACCATAGTTAAGATATGAAACCAACCCAGATGCCCCTCAGTAGATGAATGGATCAAGAAAATAAGGTATATATACAAAATGGAATTCTATGCCTCTATCAGAAAGAGTGACATTTCCCTATTTCTTAGGAAATTGAACGACTTGGAAAAAATTTACTTAAGTGAGGTAAGCCAGGCCCAATTAAACATAGGTCCCATGGTTTCCTTTGTTTGCAATAACATATATTTGTGAGACAAGCAGAAACCATCAGATAAGTAGATATTAGGTGAAATGAACCCCAATATAACATTTATAAGATAATTTCTTTGTTGCTTTGCAAGTCCCTCCCCAACAGTATAACCCCTGTTTTAACTGTATTTTATGTTGGTATAATTTGTGGAGAGGAAGGGAAAAAACAAATCGTTTAAATAGGGATACAGATGGACCCATTGCAACAATGAGCTATACAAGTCATTATTTTGAAAAATGAACTTTTCAATTTTGGCCTTGGGGGGGGGTAGGGGAACACCTGGTGGGGGGATGAGAATGTGAAATGGCAACTGGAGAGGAGGCAACAATTCTTGATAAGAAATGTACTCATTACTTTGCTCGTGTAATTGTAAGCCCTCTGTACAGTATTTTCACAATTAAAAAAAGAAATATAGTATTCAGAAAAAAATATATAGAATGATGGCTAGAAAGGTGGCTTAATTGCAGAGCACTTGCCTTGCATTCTTGAGGCCCTGGGTTCGATTCCTCGGCACCACATAAGCAAAAAGAAAAAATCAGCAAGAGGCACTGTGGCTCAAGTGGTAGAGCACTAGCCTTGAGCTAAAGAGCTGAGAGACAGCGCCCAGGCCCAGAGTTCAAGCCCAATGACTGGACTCCCCAAATAATATATAGAGATAATTATAAGATATAAAATACTTAAGACTTGGATCATTGTAGCATTATCAAATGTGTCCCCTGTATCTGGTGGATATATTTTCACTTCTGTTATAGTGTCCTTTGAATTATGAAAGGTTATCATTTGATGTTATCCGGTTCATTCTTGCTTTTCTTTAGCCACTAATGAGCATCCTGAGCATCTAGGATAACAGGCATGACATATTGGTGCATGTTTGCCTTTCACTATTTTAAGGGTTTTCCCCTTTCGTTTGAATTCAAACATTGTCCTGTCAGTAATTCTGCCCATTCTCAAACTGTTGTTCTCAAATATGATAAGCATCTGTTTGATGGGTAATTGTCCTGTTCATTGTGTTTGACATAGTTTTCATTGTTTCTATTGATTTGCCCTTCCTAATTATTTCATATGATGATTAGAATATTTAATATATAGACTTCAGGTTTGCCTCTATGGAGATTGTAGAAGTCATGACAAAAGACAGCATTGGGAACTTTATACATAAAAACGAAAAAATTTAGTTGGACAAACAACTCTTGAATCCATTTTGACATCAAAGTCAGGCAATTCACGTGGAATATACCATGGAATCTATGAATTTTTAAATTAAGATATAGCTGTTATTTTGTATTATGAAAATAATTTGTAGGGACAAAAGGATGGACTGGAACTTTTGAAATGTAAGAAACTTAACCAAACCATTACTACGTAGGAAATAAATAGTACAGCCTTCCACAACTTCAAAGAGGTAATGATTCACAGTTATCCTTTTGGCAATATCAAATGTAGTTTCTTCCAACTTGTTCCTCAGACCCGGTTTAATACAATGGTTCAACAGAAGGAGATACAGAGTATCTTGCCTATTTCTATTCCCAGCAGCAAAAGGCAAGGGGGGGGGGGTCAAGAGTCCTTTAGTTTGGGGATTGATATCTCCTTCATTATGAAGTAAGAAAGATCCATTCTGGTATTATTCAACATATAAGCACTGTGCAGGAGTGCCAAGCCATTCAAAGTTATTGCATGAATATCTGCCTTGAGCTACCAACTCATGGACAATGTCTAAATGTCCACTCTAGGCTTCCCAATGAAGAGGGGTATACTTACCTCATCCTAGTATACATATGCATGGCCTTTTTGCAAAGTAGTCTCAGCACTGTAGTAAGCCGATTAATTTTGGCATCCCAAAGAAGAAATTTGCATAGAATCTTCTCCATTATTTTCTTGCAATTGATACCATTCCTCACGTTTTAATCTTGTTCCTTGTCTTTATCAGAATTGCCTAACCAGAAACTTTTATACCAGTGGGAATGAGGTGTCCATGTATTTCCCCAACAATTAACATTGGTTGAAATGTTCAGAAAAATCCGGTGAATTTTCTGCATATGTTTTTTCACCATGATTTATTTTCTCTTTTTCCATTTTTACTATTTTAAATTATTCTAACTGGAGAGTAGTGAATTGATAGAGAGCAGAGGAAAGATTTTCCTCCGTATTCAAATGCACAGACTGAAAATGAGGACCAGTGGTGTCTTCATGTGTAGCTTATTCTAGGAATGAGAAAATAGGAAACAATGCCTTCTATGTAAATGATTTGGGAAATACCATGGTATAGTATAAGAGAACTTACTATTCAATATATGAGCTTTAAGAGCTTTCTAATAGATCCATTATTTATTGGTACCCAACATTAGAAAAAAATGTATAATTCAGTAGTAAAATAGAAGCCCTTTGCGTGACTACTTAAATTCCTTGTTTTTTAAAAGACACTTGTTTTCATCTAAAAAAGTAGGCCTATCTATTGTCTTCAGGTGATTTTGATGATTGAAGATGCTTAATGAGGAGCCAACATGCATTAGTAGTCCTTTGATATAATTAAATTTCATTTTTTCTTCTTGGATAATATAATGATCAAAGCAATAGTTCAGAATCAGCAAAAAATAGTTCAGCATCATACTTCCAATGCAAATGGATCACCAGTAACTAATCCTTGATACCATTTTCCACAAAGTTTTGTCACAGGTACAATCTGTCCGTCTTTTCTAGCTGCTTTCCTAGCCTGGACCTTTTCTTTCATTGTGCAGGAAATGGGTGATTCAACCGATTTCAGTCAGATCTGTTCCTAGACTTATCAAGGATTTAGATTCGTTTTTTAAAAATTAGTTGTGGGGCCTGGACTCTGGGCTTAGGCACCGTCCTTGAGCTCTTCAAATCAAGGCAAACGCTCTACCACATGAGCCACAAAATCACTTCTGTGGTTCTGTTTATGTGGTGCTGATTTGGGAAATGGCAGAGCAGAAAGTGAAATGATGCAACCAAAAATATAAAAGGAAAATAAATTGGGATAATTATGGAGCAACCATGTAATCTATGAGAATCATGAAAGAGAGAGAGGAAGAGAGATACAGATGTGCAATGACCTAACTAGCCACAAAATACATGCTTCTGATCAATTTACAAAGCAAACAATTTTATTTTTTATTTGTTAAAAAAGATGGAAGTAGAATTTATGTATTTACTGGAATTAAGTAAATATATTTATATTGGCATATATAAAGAGACATAGCTTTGACCAAATTACAGACAAGAATCTTAATCCTTGGGTTGGGAAGGTGGCTCAGTGGTAGAGTGCTTTTATTGCAGTTTACTACAGTGCGGAGTCAACTTTCCAAACAGGCCCCTCATATCAATACTAGGGATGAGGGTGAGTATACCCTCTTCATTGGGAAGCATAGAGTGGGCACTTAGACATTGTCCATGAGTTGGTATCTCAAGGCAGATATTAATGACATAACTGTGAATGGCTGGACACCCCTGCACAGTGCTTATATGTGAAACATATTGCAACAGCACACACACACACACACACACACACACACACACACACACACATAAACATCATATTTCTACTTAAGTATTTTTTGTGTATGGTCTTAAGAAGAAATTTACATTAGTAACTTCAATTTCTGACAGAACAATATAATAACTATACAACTTGCTTATATACTCTCAATATTAAAATTGCTATCTAAGTATGTGCAATAGATAAGCATAGGAAAAAGTAGGAGCCACACTGGTGGCTCATGTCTTTATTCCTAGCTAATCAGAAAGACGAAGTCTGATGATTGTGGTTTGAAACCAGACCAAGAAAAAAAGTCCATTAGATTCTCGTTTGAAAGTAACCAGCAAAAGCTAGAAATGGAGCTGTGGTACAAGCAGTAAAATGCTACCCTTGAGAAAACAAAAACAAAAACATAACAAATTCTGGGACAGAGCTAGGCCCTGAGTTCAAGCTCTAGTATTAGTATTTAATTAATGAAGGAATGAATTAGTTAATTAATTACCTAAAATAAATTAAGTGGTCACATGTGGAGGGGCAGGTAAAATGTAACAACCATGGTGAAGGTATTATGTATTATTTTGTAATGAGGCAAATTATCATTTGTCCTAATCACTAATGTTTTATTTGAACTTTTTGTACAATAAACCCTGAATTTGGCATGCGTGTATATGTGTGTACATGTGCACACATGTGTGTTTATGTGTGTGTGTGTGTGTGTGTGTGTGTGTGTGTGTGTGTGTGTGTGTGTGTGTGTGCTGTTGCAATGTTGCTTGCCAATATGAACAGGGTGAGGCTGAAAAGAGGTGTGTTGCAATGTTTTTTATTTATCAATGTTGTGTCCTGTCATTTCAGTGGAACCACCCTTCTGTACATTTCATTTGTTTATAACATCATCATAATCAAAGCATTTACAACAATATGTTAGATAAAAGAGATCATTTTCAGCTCTTAGTATATGTTAGGTAAAAAGATACACATATAATTAGGCAGTAAGTTATTGCTGTAAGATGACTGTCAGTACAAAATATTTATTTGACCTTTTAAATTGGTTATATTTTTAAGAAATACTCATGGAGTGATTTTGACCGACTTGACCAAATAGTTATTTCTCTTTGATTATTTCTGGGAAACTCAAGGTCGATAAACTCTTTCCGGATTTCTGTTGAAAATAACTTTCTTTGTAAGATCGTATCTATTCACACTAAGATAATAAACCCCGTATATTTAAGGTTTGAATATCCCATCATATTGACTGAAAATCAGTATTGTGGCTATGCTTGTTAGATATATATTTCAAATAAAACCATAAACATGTGTCACCTCCAGATTGTAGATGCATTTGAAGTTGTTTTGTACATACAAAGATTTCTTCATTACTAGTTCTTTTGTGGGAGTAACTGTCACAACTTTAACAAATAAGGCATTTTGAATATCATTTACAATATAAATAACATCCCAGAGTGAGTCTTGCAAATTTGAAAACCAATTAACTATTTTAGTATTATTTTAGTTCATTGACTATACAACTAAAGACATTTCTGAAATAAATATTATTAAGATCTGAAAATGTAAGTGGGTATATAGGCTTTTTATGCTTCATTTTATGATAAGCCAGTTTTTATGAAACTAAAAGAAATAGAATAAAATAATGTAAGTGAATTGAGTAACCTAATTATTAGTATAATTTTGCTTTCTATTAGCACAGTCCTTTGAATGTAGATGATGCAGTTAAATTATTTTTTGTGTCACTGTGCTTTAGTTATTTTTAGAATCTTTGTAGTTATCAGAGTGAATTTGTAGTATAAATAAAGGCCTTTTAAAATGATTAGGATTAATCTTGTGTTTTGTGTTCTACTCCAAAGAAAATAAGTTATTTTCAAGTGTTAATAGTTTATAATTGAATCTTCAGTATCATAAGAAATTTTGAAATAATTTGGTAGTATTGATGTCTTTTTTTAGGGGATGGGGCCCAGTAGTGGTGCCTGAACTCTGGGTGCTGTCCCTCAGCTCTTCAGCTCAAGTCTAACGCTCTATCACTTGAGCCACAGCGTCAGTTCTAGCTTTTTTCTTTTTGCTTGGGTGGTGCTGAGGAATTGAACCCAGGGCCTCATGCATGCAAGGCAAGCGCTCGACCACTGAACCACCTTCCCAGACCTTCATGTATTTTTAAACCAATAGTAGTTCACAAGTTGGAGAGTCTTTAATTCATACTTAGCTCTTGGTGTCTATGATTTTTAACCTCTGATTCCTAACATTAATGATAGGTCAGAGTGCATTTTTGGGTATAGGAAAGGTAAAATATTTATCTATGGTCAAAGTTGATTTTTATATCAGACTTGCTTTAATAGCATTTCTCTCAAAATGTTGGGTATAAAAAGCAATCAAAATACTCCTAATGGTAAACAACTTAGTTGAGCTACAATGTGGAAATGATTGGTCCATAAGACCTGCATAATGTTTCCATCAGGAATTGGGGAGGTCATTCTTTCAGTAAGACAGTGTTAAACAGAGATAGGTTCCCCAGGCCGTGCAGTGTTGAGTGAAGGGATAAAATATGATTTCTACTATTTTGAGCTAGATATCAAGAATGTTATACTATAGCAGTTCCTTTCACCAGGTAGGTATGCATTGATTATGAATTTTGAGTTTTCATATTACAGTTTCCTATTTTCTAACAAAGATAAAGTGAAATATTATGAGTGTCCACAATAATTATGGGAAATTTTCCTAGAATTAATAGATTAAGTGCTGGTATTTTAGACTTAAAATAGTATGAGGTTAATTGATACAGTGGGAGATGAACCACAGGCTAACACTTACAAGGTGTGCAATGCTGTACTAGTAATTCCAACTCTGAAGACTTCAATATCATCATCTGAGAATTAAAAATGTAAGGAGTTCCACTTTATGCGATTATTGTGAGGATTAAATTATATACCATAAGTAAAGTACTTGGAAAAACAATCAATTAGCATTTGGCAAATTCTACCTCTTATTTTATCATATGATGAATTCTAACATTTTTACTGTGATTTTATATGTGCATTGTGATGTATTGATATTCATTGCATTGATCACTTGTCTGTCACTATGAGGAAAATACCTGCAAAAAGAATTTCTGAGGAGGAAACTATTATATTGACTCATGGTTTAAGAGAACACAGTTTAAGATTAAATATCTCCATTATTTTCAATTATATTTTTATTATCTTAACTAGGTGTACACGGGAATTTCCATTGAAAAAGTTAGTTTTTTAAGTAAAATTGATCTTTATATAACTTTTCCCTACCCTTGCAAACCTCACAGAACTTAAATTTTTTCTAGTTTCATATTATTTTCATTGAATATAATATCTTCAGTCTTACTCCATAACTCTCTTTATTCTTTCCCTTTGACTTCCCCTCACATCTTCCAAGTGATAGTTTTCTTGGACTCACTTTTTTGGATTAAAAGTTCAATTTTGTAGGAAATTACGCCTTTTAAAAACTGCTGTGAAAAATGAAAACTTTGGTTAATACAGTTGTTTAACTTGCATAAAATTCTGGCTTCCAAGTACGCGACAGAACATGGGTCCTTTCTGTGTCTGGCTCTGACTTCGTTTACTTAACATATTTTTAGATCTATCCATTTCTTTGCAAATAATGTAACAGTCCTCATAATGGATAGGTGCAATCCAATTGTGTATATATGACACACTTACTCCAACCATCCCTTCGCCAAAGGGCATCTTGGCTGTTTCCATAACTTGGCTATGGTGAATAGTGCAGTAATGAGCATGGTTGTGAAAGTGATTTAACTGTAACTTTTTGGAAGAATTCATCACTATCTTTCTGGGAGCAATCCTCTAGCCAGTTTTCCAGAATAAACACATCCTTCCCTTCATCTCCATCACAACGTATTGCAAGTAATCAAAAACACACTAACCCATACAGGACTCAATAAGCTAAGACCACACTGTGCCCATATTCTTTCAATATATTTTTAATAATTACATAAATTTAGTGAGAAACTTCTATGTACTTTCCTAATGTGAGAATGAGATACATAAGATACAACAGAGTAAAAATAAGAAATATGCAATTAATTAGCTATTATCATATTTAAAATCTTTTTCACCTCTAACTCATAGACTCACTTACTATTATTTTAATCTTTATTTGATTACTTCATCTATCCCCTAAATTATAACAGACGAGTTAAATACAGACAAAAAGTGTGGTTTGATTTTGACACTCATGTGTGAGGATGCACAACATGGGCAAATAGATGGATAGGAATTAATAGCAATTACCCATTTTGTTAAAGTAGAGATGGTTTTCCCAAACTGATTCATATTTCATTCAACAAAAAAACCTGTAACAATTCCCTTTGTTTTGTTCCTCATTCACTTTTGTTTCCATTTTATTTTATAATGAAGGATTATTTCATATATGTACTGTAGATACAAAAATATGTTAAACTATTTCTATACATATGTATTGATATATACATACATACATATATTACACAGGTTACAATGATAATTTATAAATTCTGTAACTATACAATTTACTAAATTATTAAAAACATCGACGGTTCATGCCTGGAATTCTGGTTACTCCGGAGGCTGAGATCTGATGAACATGGTTTAAAGCCATCCTGGGCAGGAAAGTCCATGAGCCTCTTATCTCCAAACAACCAACAGACAATCAGAATTGGAACTGTGGCTCAAAGTAATAGAGGGGTAGCCTTGAGAAAAAAGCTCAGGGACCTCACCCAGGCTCTTAGTTCAAGAACTACAATCTACCCAAAAAAATCTATTTAATTTACACCTGTGTAAGTAGAGTATTTCCATTATCCAAATGCACATCCATGCTCATTTGCAAGGTAACTCTGTTTTGTCTGAAGTACCACTAAACAATATCACTTAAGTAGAAAGCATTGGAACTTGGGTTCATTCTATATCTTTCATGAATTTTTCTCAACTCAAATACTCAATTGTTACACTTATTCCAATTATTTAAAATCATACCTTTTTTTTTCTTTAATACCCCTAATATTACAGTTTGAATTCAGTGTCTTGTGCCCCCTAAATGGGTGTTCTTATCACTTTGTCATGTGCCAGTCCTAAATTGTCCTGATTATTTTTCAGATAGAAACTGGCTTCCTAGTGTGTATGATTTTGGCCTCAGTCCATTTGATGTTATTCTTCCTTGAATTTAGAATAATAAGTACATGGTATTATGTACAGATCTTTCTGTCTAGTCTGGGCTTTAGCCACTGTTCTCACAACAGTTCACTTCCAAGTCGTCAGGATTTTCATAAGCTTGTCATAGCTGATTGTTTTTAAATCTTTGCATTTCCTGCAGGTTCTTGAGTACTGAATTAATTTGTGTTTTCTTGTCTTGTTTTGTTTCATTTGAATGTATGTGTTGAGTTTTTCCTCACTTTTCCTTTTGTTTGTTTCTTTCCCTGAAGTTCTTACCTAAAGTGCTGAGAAACCAATTCTTCTTTCTCAAGATAGTCAGGATGAACATTATTTATTCCAAACAACTTCAGTTACATTTAAACACCTTCATATCCATGAATGATATAAAAATGCTAAGCACTGAGAAGGTTGTTTTGTTTTTACTTTCATGGTAGTCTTTGTCATACACAGATCATGAAATATATGAAGATAATATAAGTACAGATGCATGTCAGGAGGAGAAGAACCTATTATTAATTGTTTGACAGAGGCTTCACTTCTAGGGAAAGAAATATATTGCTTGATGCAGGATTTCACAAAATCATATTGCTAGGAAGAACCTAAGCAATCATCTAATACTATGGACTTAAGAGTGATGAATTGACTTCCTGAATAATTTACTTTGGTGTCAAATAAAAGCAGGCTTCCAAAAAGAGAGTAGATTTTAGAGAAACATGCTGAATTTTATGTAAATAGGTCCTTAGCTGATTTTGTTAATTTGTGGACTAATGCAGGGAAATAAAGTACAGCAAAGTAAAAAATTAAAGAACTTCACATTGAAATACTCATTTGTGTGTGTGTTCATGTGCATGCGAGTATGCAAACGCACATGTGCATGTGCTTATGCATGCATTCATCATTCTTGAGGCTTGATAGTCCCTGGCAACTATTCCTCAGCTTCTGTGCCCAACGATAGTGGGCTACCACTTCAGCCACTTCTGTTTTTTTTTTAGATAATCACTTGTATATTAATGATTGGAATGGCTTTGAACACTGGTCATCAGATCTCAGACTCCTGAGTAGCTAGCTAAGCTTATTCAGCCTCTGAGTAGCTAATCAAAATTCTGCCTGTCCTCTATGCTTCACTGCTCTTTTATTCATTTCCTGAGGTAATCACAAGCCTAAGTCTTATATATGTCTAATTGCTTTAAAAATACTGTTACTGCTTGGCAGCAGAGGCTCCCATCTGTACTCTTAACTGCTTAGGAGGCTTGAGAACAGAACCCAGGCCAAAAGTTTAGTGGAATTCCTTCTCAATCTATAGCTGGGTGCATTGGATCATTTCCACCATCCTTCACTATCTAGTTACTATGATTGGAAGGACTGGGGATCCAGGCCAGTCACGATAGCAGGCTAGACAAGTTGGTGTTCATCTCAGATGCCATTGATGATGGGAAGGCTAAAGGACAGATCAGGTGCAAGTTCTTGTGGAAAGGAAACACCTATTCTAAAATTAGCCAATGATACGACGCCAGCCTAGCTAGAAAAATATACCCAGAGTTGAAATACCACAATTTCCCACAACCAAAATAAGTATATATGTGAACATTCAAAAACTTAGTACATTAAAATACATATCTAAATGTTCATTCTCTTAACATCACATTATCTTACCTTTTCCGCTTGAATCACACATATACTAGATATTGCAAATAAGGGAAACCATAGGACCTATGTTTCTTTGGGCCTGGCTTACTTCACTTAATATAATTTTTTCCAAGTTTTTCCATTTCCTAACAAATATTTTTTTCTTTCATACATGTGTTTCTAACACATTTATAAGATTACTTATTTGTTGCTTTGTATGTCCCTCCCCCACAGTATAACCCCTGCTTTCCCTATATTTGATATCATTATAACTTGTGGAGGAGATGGGGAAAAACAAGTCGTTTAAGGATACAGGTGGACCTTTTGCAACAATGAGAAGTACAAGTTGTCATGTCCAAAATGAGCTTTACAACGTTGGTGCCGGGGGGGGGGGAGCAGGGGGAGGGGAAGGATTGGGATTGGGATTGGGAGGGGGGAGACTGGGAAGGGATGTGAAGGGTAAACAAAGGAGGAGGCTGCAATGCTTGGTAAGAAATGTACACATTATCCTGCCCATGTAATTGTAACCCCTCTGTACAGTATGTTCACAAGTAAAATTAAATTAAATTTAAAAATTAGGAAAATCTGTTCTTTGCTTTAATATCAGCTTTATCTGATTATCATATGATGTGAAAGAATAGTTTCTTCATTAAACTTATGATAATTTAAAAAGACCTAGAAAATTCTTTCTCACTTATTAAGTGGAAATGAATAGCAAATTGCCTCATTTCTTACATATTTGCCTACCACTATAAATTCATCTTATGATTATTATTAATAGTAATACATTCTGATTTATTACTTTACTTTTTAACAGTTTTTAAACTTTTTGCTTTTCTGCTGAAGTTGAAGTATTTAATTAGTATCATCAAACTATATTCCTTGGGTATTTAGGGCAGTTTTTTATAAAGTTTTTAACCAATAGCTTCTAAGAATTCTTAATTGGTATATCATTTGATTTATATTTCATTTCAATTTATTTTTATTTTAATGGTAATGTACACAGGGGTTACAGGTACATGAATAAGGTAAGGTTATGAGTACATTTCTTAGGGAAGGAACTTTGTTATCTCTTCCATTGATTTTTTAGTACACTCTAAACAAGAATTAGTTATGCTTTTGCTGTTGCTAGTGATCCATAGGTACTTTTGCTTTCTTTCTTAATGCATTTATATTATAAAATTGATATAGAGAGGATTTACACTTAATTAAGTCAACTTAAGAGTACACTTCATTTTATTTTCTAAATTTGAAATTTTGGGCTTAAATGTTTTCTTTTGTGTCTTTAGTGTAATTCATTTATTTCAGAGTTGTAGGATTAGTTAATTTATTTTTGCATGATTTTTACACATGTAAATTATTCACACACATATATTTTGCTTTTATAATATTTAACATGTGACTATTTAAAAATTGTTTTCTTAATTTTTATATGGTTAATGATTTGAAATAAATTTATTTTCTTATAATTATAAACATATTTGTCCAGGTAACAAATACTGTTTTTCAAGAAGCACATAATGTATTAAGAAAGGCTTCATTGGGCTGGGATGGTGGCTCAGTGGTAGAGCGCTTGCCTCGCATGCATGAGGCCCTGGCTTCGATTCCTCAGCACCACACAAGCAAACAGAAAAAAGCCGGAAGTGGCACTGTGGCTCAAGTGGTAGAGCACTAGCCTTGAGCTGAAGAGCTGAGAGACAGCGCCCAGGCCCAGAGTTCAGGCTCCACGACTGGACCCTCCCCCCCCCCCCAAAAAAAAGCAAGGCTTCATTACTTGGTCACTTTTTGGAAGTATTTTTACTTGAATTAATAAAATAGTTTGAGTTCAGCATGGTGATTTTTGACATCCATTTTCTAGCTATGGTGGGAAGTGTAAATAGGGTTTGTAATTCAGGAGATACTGAGAAACTCTGTCACCTTATTATAAAACTATTCAGAGTGAATTGATTAGAGATATAGCCGTCGCTAGTGTTATATAGGGCACCTCCCTATCATATTCTAAATCTTGGGTTAAAACACCAGTAACATCAATCTTTTGTCAAAATAAAAGGACACATGTTTCAAAATGTTAATTATTTAAACTTAATTGCAAATATTCTCTTTTATTCTATTAATTTTCAATTTACCTAATCTATTAAAATCCAAGTATATTGTGATTATTTTATTTCTACTGAACTTTTAAATTGTATGAGCAATATTATGATTTCATATATTAACATACTTTTACTATTTGTGATAATTTCCACCCTTTAATATGATAATATCAATATTCCAAATGTGTGTATGTGGCGTGTTTATGTGGTTTTTGTGTGTGTGTGCTTTGTGTGTACTTTGTAATGCTTGGGAGATCACACCATTGCTTCACATATGCAAAGCCAATGGTTTACCACTGAGCAATACTGCCTAGTTATAAACCAAATAGTGTTTTAAACCATGAGTTTCAATCTTTCATTCCTAGTATGCTTTTTCAAAATTATATATAATAAAATGTGATCCATATTCTATCCATGCTAGCAATTTTTATTGTTACATAGAATATTCCCACTGCCTTTCCACTTCCAAACTCTTGTGTTTGTTATTGATAAAGGTTTTATTTTGCTTCTTTTCTCTCTTCATTGTTTTTCCCTTTAGAGTTTAGCTAATCTTTCTCTTATTGCTTTGTGAATTAATTGTCATATTCCTATTACAATTTCCTTACATTGTAACAGGTATATACAATGCTTTATTGTCTATTTTCTTTTTTTCCCATTGTCACTGACTTTTGGTCCAAACTATTAGATGCATTAAAAAGAAACTTGACTCAGGACACTTTACTTTTCTCCTTCTCTTCTCTGAAGTCATTTTGTTTTTTGAAACACAATAGCAATAACATATAGCTCCTATGTGGTCCATCATTCTTTCCCCTCTCACTCTCCTCTGTTGTACAGCTCAAGTTGTTATCATTCAGATTTATTATGCTACAGCATTATCTAAATCTTAAATCATTCCTAAATTAATTTTAGTTGTTTCAAGTATCCTCTAAAGTCATTTCTCTATATATAATATCTGGGGTCTTGTGTTTTTCCAAGGTGAAATTATGATTGACTATCAAACATCTAGATATCTCTGTAGAATATTGGTCCACCTGCTCAGTAAACTCGTATGTAAATTCAAGGAAAACAGGTGAGTCAGAACAATCTTGTAAAATTGTGTAGCTTCAGGCTTCATACTAGCTTTGAATCTTTTTACCATGTTTAGTAGTAAAGACAACATAGTTCTACTACAATAGCAGACACATAGAAGAATGTAAGATTTGTCAAAAATAAATTCTCAATTTTATGGTCAACAGATTTTGAAAACGATCCTATGATTTTATGAAATAAAAATAGAATCTTAAATGGGTATATTGGCACTATTGTCTCTCGAGATTTAAAGAATGATCTTAGACTACTACCTCAATCCATTTTTGTTTTTGTTTTTGTTTTTTTTGTCATTCATGTGGCTTGAACTCTGGGCTTAGGCGCTGTCTGTGTGCTATTCCGCTCAACGAGAGTGACCTACCGCTTGAGTCACAGCACCAGATCTGGTTTTTCTAGTGGTTTATTGGATATAAGAGTCTCATGGACATTCCTGCCCGGGCTGGCTTTAAACTGTGATCCTCAGATCTGAGGATTTACTGATAGTGAGCCTCAGGCACCCGTCCAACCTCCATCCTTATACAAAAATTTAAAATAAAAAATGATTATCAAACTAAATGTGAGATGTGAAAACCTATAAAACACAAATGTAAAATTTCATGACATTGCATCAGTAAAGGTTTCTAAAAATTTGACATGGAAAGCATTAGTGGCTAAAGAAATGCAAGAATAAACTGGATTATATTAAGCGATAGCCGTTCATAATTCAAAGGAGACTATAACTGAAGTGAAAACATATCCAACAGATACAGGGAACATATTTGTTAATGCTACAATGTTAATGCTACAATGATTCTGAATAGTAAGTATTTTTATATCTTCTAATGCTATATAAATTTTTACCTGAATAAGATATTTCTTTGAAGAACATATGTAAATTAATAGTCAATAGGAGCAGCATATGAAATAAGTTCCTCTTTATTATCTAAGAAAAAAGACAAAGAAAACTCACTAGTATTACCTTAATATAAAAATACAGAAACAGGAACTCAATTTTCCATTTTTCCTAACATTCCACAGAAATTAGAGAATCCAGTAAAGATATAGCAATCCAAGGATGGTATAGGATGTTATAGAATCACTAGCTGGTGAAAAAGAAGATAACAATAATGAATTTCCTGATACAATGGGAAACAATATCTGCAACTTCAGATTGTGATATAGCTAGAAAGTAGTTTCCACTAGGCCGTCTTTGATATTTTAGGTTTCTTTACACAGCAACATTCCTCTCAGGAAATGATTTTATTAATACTCAAGGGTTTGCAGCTTATAACCAGCAACAAATAATACTTCTAAATGTAAACACATATGATACTAGGAGTAACCAAGGCTAATTCCATTGCTATAGCTGATAAATAATAATGATCTGGGGAATACTCAGTCTTGAACTTTTTCATACCTTTCTTCTTCTCCACCATGAGAAGTCCAAGGCAAGATACGTAAAACATTATCAGACGATTTTTAAGTGTTTTATTGTTCAAACTGAAGGAAGTACATTTTCACACTTTGGGGGCCTGACTTTCAAAGAGACAGACCTTCACAATTATTTTATAGACAAAAGTTTACTGCTTTGGATTAGATGTTTTCTAGCCTTTCGGTTTTGTTCTCTATTATTTTGGCAACTACATTTAAAAACATGATAAATCTATCATGTGTATGTTGGATTGTTCAAAGTCAAGCCATCTCCAAACAAAGTGAAAATACTGTACAAAGGGATTACAATTACATGGGCAAGGTAATGAGTACATTTATAATCATGCATTGTAGCCTATGCATTTGTTTCCCCTTCCCATGCCTTCTGATCTTCACCCCCCCCACAAAATCCTCCCCCCCAACCCCACACCAAAATTGTAAAGTTCGTTTTCGACATAACGACTTGTACATCTCATTATTTCTTTTCCTTCTAATTGGTCAGCTTTGATGGCTTAAAATTCTTTGTTGAAGCTTTCTTTTAGATCTTGTATGAACTTCACTTCCTTAATTTGGTGTTCAGTGTTTATTCTCAAATCACTTAGTTGATTGGTTATGGTTTCCTTGAACACCCATTCCTTCTGTTGGGTTCCATTCAGCATTCCCTTTGTGGTCTCCCTGACATACTTCAGCTCTTTGGTAATGGATTCCATGAATGCCTTTAGTGATTTGGTGTATTCTCATCCTGTTCTCTCAATTCCTGTATTACTCTTTGATTAGCTTCCTCACTTTCACACAATTCTTGTAGTTCTCTTTGAGTGTAATCAGCCTGCTCATGCCATTCCTTCCTTTCTCTTTGAGTGTTCTCAAGCTGCTCACGAAATTCCTGTATCAGCTTTTGAGTAGCTTCCTCATGTTCATGATATTCCTGTATTAACCTTTGGTTTGCCTCCTCTCTCTCCCTATCACGCTCATACAGAGTCCTTTGTGAGTTTTCAGTCTTTTCATTTACCATGTTTACCAGCAATGTTTGTAGAGCTATTTGGGAAGTCTCCTCTGGATTATTCATTATCTGTTCTGTCCCTTGATTATCATGAGTGGGAGTTGAGATACCCGGACTTGCCATTTTTCTGGCTTACTCTGCCCATTTGGGATGAAAGTAACACCAGTTTTGTGCTAGAACACTATATTAAGGCATCAACCAAAGTCTGTAGTTGCACAGTCAAAAGTCCACAGATACAATCTAGTTCAACATGAAACAACTATATATTAATGGGCTACAAATCGCAAAGAAGAATTAGGCAAACCAGAAATTATTAGTTTTAGGGAGAGATGTTGGTAAAAATAGGAATAGAGGGATGTGGGAAGGCACAGGGAGAGTTAAATTAACTAAGTTCTAATCTCAAAGCCAGAAATAGGTTGGATAGAATGAAAGTTGAGAGAAAGAGGAAAAAAAGAAGAAAGAGTAAGAGAAAAAAGAGACAAGAAAAAATAGAAAAGAAAAAAATTATAAATTAAAATGTGCCATGCTTAAAAATTATGCAAATTTAAAACAAAATGTTCTGAGAGGAACGTGGATAAAATGAGAGAAGGGGACAGATATAAAGGAGATATGAAAAACTTAAAAAAATGCTTAAAATATTATATAGGTATAAAGAAGTAGTACTGCTATTAAGGAATTTAAGTCTAAGAGGTTTGAATTGAATCATAAATTTCTGGATTAAATGTGTACACAATGGTGGATAAGGTCTAATAATCGACTATGGGTACATCTGAGGATGTGCAGAACATCAATTAAGTCACACAAAGAATAACGAAAGAGAAGAAAGGGTGAAAATAATGAGAAAGAAAAAAAAAGATCAAAAGTTCAGTAGAGCTAAACAAAAAACAAAAAAAATAAAATTTTTAAAAAGAAAAAAAGAAAGAAAAATGCACACACACATATACCCCTAAAATAAAAATTGTAAGAGGAAGCAAAAAAAGTTACTAGAAAATAATTTTTTAAACATAAAAATTATAAAAAAGTTTTAGAAAAAAAAATTTTATACAATGGACCAAAAAAAAGTTCTTGACTTTTTTTTTTTTGAGGGGGGGGCAGGATAAGAAGATCCTGTATCTTCCGTTTGTCCATAACCACTCTCTTGTTGGAGTGTCTCGTCTGCTTGTGGTGTTTGATTTTCTTGTGACTTGGTTGGTTTCTTAAGTCAGACTGTTTGAGCAGACCTCAAAATGCTTTGCTTTACCCAGGATTTTGTGTTCTTCCACCCAGGCTAGTTCAATGGGAAGGAGATCTGCTTTGAGTATCAGAAAAGAGGGAGATAGCTGTTTGGTTTGGAAATGCTGTGATGAGGCTAGGTTCTGGGTAGAGTTGAGGCCTTTCAGCAAACAGTAGCATTTCACAGAGGGGCTAGCTTGTGAGACACTCACAGAGTCCAGCCTGGAGCCATATTCAGGGTTTATGTTTACTGACTTTCCATTGATTGACAAGGCTGCTGTATGGAGGTGAAGCCCCTGGCTCTGTTTACCCAGTGAAGAAAGCCACTCCTTGGGCTGGTGACACCGGCTGGGTGACTTTTCCCTGGGTGGAGCTGAGTGTGGCAGGTCAGGTTATGTTCTTGTAACCTGCTAAATGACTCTACTTTTCTTCCAAGGCCTGAGTTGGAGCTAGCTGCTCAGCTGGGCTTTTGTCAGTATCAAAGTTGGAGATCTCCAGTAGTGTGGGGGGAGGGGTGGCTTTCCCTCCTCTGCTCCCTGAGAAGGAGTGAGGATGTGAGACTTCTACTCACACCAAGTCTTGGTTCCTGTGTCCTCTCTGGTCTGCAAACTACAGGATGAAGATGCCTGCTCCTTTTCAGTTCTTGCTGGTATTGAGTAGAATCCGTTCGCCCGCCGTGTCTGGCTCCTTCATTTGGGACTCTCTGTCCTGCAGGTATGGCGGCAATGGCCGCCCTCACTGCAGCTCCAGCCGCAGCCGCGGCTGCTGGCAAGTGCTCAGATCTATCTCCTTGCCTGGATTTTCCCTCTCTGGCCTAACTCTCTGTACTGTGATGGCAGACTTGGTATGATTCTCTGGCTTAGGATTGTTCACTGGAACACTAAAACTGCTTTCTATGCGAGAACTCGTTTAGCCTCCAGCTTCTCCTCTGCCATCTTCCTGGAACTCCTCCAAACAAAGATTTCTGTTCCCTTCTTCACTGCTAATTAAAGTTGAATTCTTGCTCTTTAAATGATGACAAAACGTGTTACTTTAACGAATATTCCAATTGCATCAGGTGAACTCAGGAGTGTCTGTGATTGCTTTTTAAATTGTTTCCAAGTATTTTCCTCCACTATTTTAATTATTGCCTTTGTTCTGATCTTCTAATCAGGAACACAGAGTTACACAAAAAGATCTTCTAAAGATATAGGATGTTAGGCAGAAAAAAAATATATGTATAATTAAAGATTTTCATCTATTAAGATACTGAAAAGCTCAGAAGACACCTTGCTGTTACTGGCATGGTTATGATGACTTGAATGTTTTGGTTCTTAAATTAAGTGAAATGCATGTAAAATGTTACAGTTGTTCCAAACAATGATTATGGCTTATACTTTTCTGCTCCAATGAGACGAAACCTCTGTCAAGGTTGGAGGGCATATCGATTTTCTGCTAGAAGTGTTAATGTTAGAAAGTCAAGGGAGATTCCTAAAACAGCACTGCCTATCACGAATCAGTTCATTATACTTATGGCATATAAGTATATAAACATACAAATATGAATTGAGTGAGAAATGTCTGATTTACACAATTGATTCAGTGTCAACTAAAAGCAGAAAACACTTCTTGACATTTATATAAACTAGTATATCTAGTGAGGATTTAAAAAATTTTAGAATATATATTTTAACGTTTATGTCAAATTATTTGTTTATTTTTAACTGTTTATTTTTAATTGTTGTCAGTCGTGGGGCTTGAAATCAGTGCCTGAACATTGTCCCTCAGCTCTTCATCTCAAGACTAGTGCTCTACCACCTGAACCACTGCCAGTTTTCTGGTGGCTCATTGGTGATAAGAGTCTAACAGACTTTCCTGCCTAGGTTGGATTTGAACCAAGATTCTCAGTTCTCAGACTCCTTAGCAGATAGGGTTGCAAACATGAACCACTGGCTCCTCGCTACACTATTATTATTTACACATTTATGAAGAATGGAGAGGTAATCACATTCATTTATATGTTGTGTCATGACCAAGCTACATCATAATCATTAATTTCTGTATGTAACATTCCTTTTTAGTGAGACTTCTAAAAATCTTATCTTTTGGCAGTGATGAAATATCTCTTCTTAAGTATAATCATTTTGCTTCTTGTGCTATACAATTAATATATTTACTTTTGGTGTTGGAAGTCTGTTAATTAAACTTATATAAAACAAGAAATTAATATGAAAGAAATTCATGGTTCTATTACTTGCTTTAGGAAAACAATTATGTCTGTTGTTTTCAACTATATTTCTGTGGGAATGTGTAAAATTAATTGATTTAACTATTAAAATCGATAACAGTTACATTATATCAAGTTGATTCAAACTTGAATGTGAAAAATTGCACACTTAACCCAAATATACCTCCACTTTCTTCTACCACATATTAAAATACCAGTAAAGCAAAGCTTGGTGTTAGCAGCTCATGTGTAGAATCCTAGATACTCAGTATCCTAAGACCTGAAGATTTTAGTTCAATGTCTGTCTAAGGAGACAAAAATGTGAAAACTTATCTCCAATTGTCCAGCAAGAAGGAGAAGTTGAGTATATGGCTCAAGGAATAGAATGTCATCAGCCATGAGCAAAAAATGCAAGGGAGACTATCAAAAATTGAGTTCAAACCTTAACAATGGCATATACACACAAAACAACAAAAAAGTAGTATGAACATGAATAATGATGTCAAAATAGTAGAGAAGATCATGAGAAATATTGTGTAAACATCTGGAAGACAGAAATCATTTGACAGGGTTTTAATTCATGAGAGGGAAAAGTTGCAGTCTCATTAGTACAATCTCATTGTACTGATTGTGTTGAAATCTGGCTAATGGGTAACCCGTGAAATAGTAGATTGGATGACCTGACATAGCAGACATTGCCAGTAATTAAGCGCCATGTCACTCTGGTGAAATCTAAAATTGTGCTTGTTGATTTAAATAAAACCTCATGAAAGAGAGTGTTTGGTTCACATATATAAGGATCTTTATTTTGAGGCTTCAGACCAGTGCTTTTGTTTATCACCACTCCTGCTTTACATTCACTTCCTTGTACATCTAAACCTTACTAAACTGCACCAAGCCAAGGCTTTGAACTAGAGCCCCCTGCCTTAATCCCTCCTTTCTCCTGTTACAACACATTTCACATGCTATCTCTGTCTTAGCATTAGTTGCTGTCATCCTAATCCCCACCAGAAAACTCTTTTATTCATGCAAACTTACAATAAATAACCTAGTTAGAAAAAGGAGTAAGGATTTAGCATTGGCTGAGGCTCTCATCTGTAGGTTTGTTCCCTAATAAATCTGTGCTATACTATCACTTTTGTCTCCATGGCTTTTGAGTCTGACAAGTGATTGATTAGGTTTGATGTAATCCAATTTATCCAGACTTACTTTGGAAGATTTGACCTGTGCCAAGGAGACCTCGTGTTTCCCCTAACTCTTCCTGTAACATTTCCAAGTATCTGGACATTGAGGTTTTGGTCCATTTGGAATAGATTCTGGTGCAGGAGGATATATAAGGAACTAAATTCATTTTTCTGTGTATAGCCAATTCTACCGGCACACTTTTTTGAAGAGGCTGTTTTTCTACCCTCCTGTGATTCTGGCTTCCTTATCAATGATTATGTTCCCATAGGAGTGGATTCATTTCTGGGCCTTCAATTCAGTTGCATTGATGGAATTCTGTGCTTTCATTGAAAGAATGGCATTACACAATTCCAGAGGAAATGGAAAGACTGGAAATTAGCTAGATTTAAATAAATATATGTTGCATGGTTTTCCTCATTTGTAATAACTAGGTATGTCCATAAATCTACAAATTATCAACAGATAGTAAAGGACAAATAATTACAATTGGACATGATTAACTAACAGCACTGTAACCATTCACATGGCAAGAACAAGGGAAGCTATTCTTAAGAGAGAATCAAAATGGCTCAATAGCTATGTGCATATGACCATATAAAGTGATGATTATTGCAATGAACTCTAAGAATCAATAATACATGTGAAATACATATATCTGTATATAATTTTAATAGATGTCATAAAATTAACCGACTTCTCTGTAATCTCAAAAGCAAAATTTTAAGTTCAGAAGATAAAATTGAAGAAAGTTTTCAACACATATACTAAAATACAAAAGGGAAAATGTAAGAGAGAAAAGATAAGATGAAAATTAGAGTAGCTATCTATTGAAGAATTCATAAACATTTTCCAAAACTATACAAGAGAGTTGGGGTACAGCTCAGTCGTAGGACTAGACTAATATATACAAAGACATGGATTCAATATTCAAGAAGGACAAATAATAAGTTAATATATAGCAACAATAAAATAATTCTTTGAAATAAATACTTTCATATTAGAGAGGCCTGAATCCTACCAGTAAGAAAAAAATACTTTCAATTCTTGTATCCAATGACATGAAAATACAAGAATGAAGAGGAAATGGTTTTCCTTTTCTATCCTTTCCTTTCCTTTTCTGCTTTCTTCTTTTCTTTTTTCCTTTGGCACTACTGGTGCAAGAAGCTAAAGCTCTGACACTTTAGATTATTTTTCAGAGGATGTCTTGCTTTTGGCCAAGCCTTCCTTGAGCAATAATCTCTTAACTATGGCTTCCACAAACGGGAGATAACAGGGAAATTACACTATATCTAGCTTTCTTTGTTTTTGTTGTCTCTCACGAATTTACTATTAGATCTGGCCCTGGATATCAGTCTTCTAAAATTCTGCCTTCTAATTAGCAAGGTATATTTCATCTCAGGTTGGACTCAGACAATTTTTCAATGTAAACATTCAATATAGACTTCTGTTTTCTACATATCATTAAACTCAATCGAGGTTAGGATAGATCTTTATGATGTTATAAGAAGAAAACAGAGAAAAAATACAATCCTCAACAGAAAGAACAGTGCTGGAAGAATACCAATACCAAATTTCAAACTTTACCATAAAGCCATAGTAAAATCAACAGCTTGGTACTGGCACAAGAACAGACCTCAGGACCAATGGAATAGAATTGAAAACCCAGAAATGAACCTACAGACCTATAGCCATATAAACTTCCATAAGGGAGCTAAAAAATATAATGGAAGAAAGACAGCCTCTTCAGTAAATGGTGCTGGCAAAATTGGTTAACTACTTGTAGAAAACTAATGCTAGATCCTTTTATATCACCCTGCACCAGAATCAACTCCAAATGGATCAAAGTCCTCGGAGTCAAAGGAGACACTCTGAAAACATTTCAGGATGGAATAGGAAAAAACCTAGCTCTCTTTGGCACGGGCTGAAATTTTCTTAATAGAGACTCAGAAACACAAGAAATCAAAGAAAGAAAGCCCACAGATTGGGAGAAGATCTTCACTAGCCATACAACGGACAAGTGTCTCATATCTAAAATATACCTGGAACTCAAAAAATTAAATCCCCCAACAACAAATCTTCAAAGAAACAACTGCCCAATAAATAAGTGGGCTAAAGACATGAAGAGAAACTTCTCTGAAGAGGAAAGAAGGATGGCCAATACACACATGAAAAAATGCTCAACCTCTCTAGCCATAAAAGAAATGCAAATCAATACAACATTGAGATAACAACTCATCTCAGTTAGAATGGCTATAATCAAGAACTCTAATAACAACAGATGCTGGAGGGGATGTGGACAGAAGGAAACCTTACTGCATTGTTGGTGGTAGTATAAATTTGTTCAACCACTTTTGAAAGTAGTATTGAGGTTCCATAAATGACTCCACATAGAGCTCCCCTATGACCCAGCAATCCGACTTTTGGGCATTTACCCAAATGTTCACAAAAAAGACCACACTAAAGCTACCAGCATGACTATGTTTATTGAAGCCTTGTTTACCATAGCTAAGCTATGGAACTAACCATGATGACTCTCAGTAGATGAATGGATCAAGAAAATGTGGTATATATACACAATGGAATTCTATAAGTGAAGTAAGCCAGTCCCAAAGAAACATAGGTCCCATGGTTTCCCTTATTTTCCATAACTGATATATGTCTTTCAAGCAGAAAAAGTCAGATAAGTTGATGTTAGGGAAATGAACCTAAGATAAGGATTCAAATGTTATTTTTCTTTCACGCAATTGTTTCTAACACATTTATAAAATTATTTCTTTGTTGCTTTGTATGTCCCTCCCCCATGGTATAACCCATGCTTTCATTGTATTTGATGTTGTTATAATTTGTACAGGAGAAGGGAAAAAACAAATCGATTAAATAGGGATACAGGTGGACCCATTGATAGAATGAGACGTACAAGTCGTTATGTCGAAAACGAACTTTACAAATGTGGTGGTTTGGAGCAGGGTTTGTTTGGGGGGGAGAGGGAGGATAGATGGGAAGGGGAAACAAAGGAGGAGGCTACAATGTTTGATAAGAAATGTACTCAACCTCTTGTGCATGTAATTGTAACCCTTCTGTACAGTATTTTCACAATAAAAAACACAAATAAAAGAACACAGAGAAATCCCTTGAATATTTTCCAGTTTATTTATATATTTCTAGTATGACATCACAAGTAATACACTAATACTTCAAAAGTACCTTATACAGACTTCAGTTATTTAAATTATTTTGTTCAAATATTAAGTCTATCATAGTTTTATCAACTCTATATGAATATACCATATTTACAGATACGTTTCTTACCAAAGATAAGTCTTTCTCGTTCTTCACTTTTATAATTAAACACACTACTTCTCTTTGTTCCAACTGAAACCTGTTTTATCCTGGCAACCAATGCATTTTTTTCCTCTGATTTCTCGATCATGCAATAAATAAGCTTTTAGGATTGCCTTCTTATCTTTGGTAGATTATTCCCAGGTATTGCATGCCTTAATATTGTATTGTGTTCACTCGAGTTGCTTTTTGGTTCTGTCATTATAAAATTTAGCATAATTTGTTTCCCATTCACCTGAAAAAAGCCTGAATTGATTTCCATTTTTTTGACTAAAGGAAATAATGCTGCTATAAACCTCTGTGTTTTGGCCTTTGGGTGAAAGTTACATTTTATTTCTATGAGACAATGTGTGAAGAGATCAATTCCTGTGCTATACTGTGAGTGGTTGCATATTTTATATTCTAGCAACCTGACAAAATTTGTTCAGAAGTGGTTTTCCTATTTGACATCCTGACAGTTTCCAGTTTCTCTGCTTCTTGATAGCATTTAGTATGGTCATTATTGTATTATGGGAAGTTATTCTCATACATGTTTATGATGTAATTTTAGTTTCAATGTACATTTATTTGATGACTGATGATGTTTTTCTTGTGCTTATTTTCCACAAGATGTATTGTTTTGGTTTGTAATTGATGTTCTTTTTTAACATTAGGTTTTGAGAGTTCTAGGCAGAGTCTAGACTTCAGTCATTCTTCAGGTATAGGATTTGCAAATATTTTATCCTTGACTACGGGTACCCTTCATCATCATTATATTCATCATCATCATCTACATCATCATCACTGTTAGTACTACTATTATTATTTTTGTACATGTACGTATCCTCTTGGGGTTTGAACTCAGGGTCCTTGAGATTTCTTGCAATTTGTTAACAATTTACCATTTGACTCATGCCAAACTTCTGCCTTTTTTGCCATTAATCAGAGGTACGATTCTCAGGGACTTCATTTTGTTGGCTGCCTTCAAATAGCAATACTCAAATCACAGCCTCCCAAGTAGCTAAGATGAGATACATGAGCCCCATACTCCCAACTTCTATTCACTACTTGCATATGAGCTTTCACAGACTAAACTATTTTACACTTTTATTGATTTCTACTACATCAAGCTTTCTTTTCCTATAATTTTAATGCCAAATTTAAGAATTCTTCATTTCAAAAATTGTCAAGACATCTTTCTGTGCTTTACATTTACATCACTATCTTTGTTTTATATGCCTCGTTTTAATCCTGATTGAAGTTAATATTTGAATAAATTATGTTTAAATCAATGTTCACTTTTTAATTCTCCCCAATACTCTCTACCCTATCACCACTTATTAAGGAGAATGTCATTCCACAAATGTTTGGTTTTACACTCATTAAATTTACCTTGATAATATGTATATGGCTCTAATCTGGTGCCCTACAGACCCATTGAGTTGTATAATCTTTCCTCTACAATTTGTATAACAATTTTACACTAACCGTGTTAATATTGTACAGAGATATATATTCCAGTTTATTTTTCTTTGTCAATGAGTCAAAAAGTGCTGATCAAGTGTTTTCAAAAATTGTCATAAAATTATAAATAAAACTGTGAAACTGGATACTGGTGGCTCATGCTTATAATCTTAGCTGCATAGGAGGCTGAGATCTGAAAATTACTGTTCAAAGCCAGCTGGAACGGGAATGTGTGTGTGAATCTGATCTCCAATTAACCACCAGACAACCAGAAGTGACACAGTTGCTCAATGGGTAGAGGCCTCACTTTGAGCTGAAGAGCTGAGGGACAGTGCCCAGGCCAGATTTCAAGCCCCATGAATGACCAAAAATAGCGGTGTGGGGGACAATTAATATCTTTGTTCAATTATATCCTCCAACCCACAAAAACTATATGTCTCCATTTATTTAGATTTTTGCTTTTATATTCAGAATTGTATAATTTTCAATGACAGTGGGTGAATAGCACTGAAATACATTTTGACGATGTGTGAAGCTAGCACAAAGCTATTCTAAGAAAACAGTTGAAAATTTTAGGGGCAATGGTAATGGAGAAAGACAGAAAAGGTTAATAAGGCCCTTGATCAATATGTGAGTGTAAAATATTTCAGTAAGATTACTTCTTACAAATAATATACACCAACTAATAAATATCTTCCAAAGGCATTGGTATTCAAGTATGACACAAATGATATAAACAGATTTTGTGTTTAAATGAAAGAAAGATAGATGAGAAAACGTAGCAATTGTGTAAATTAAGAAATTTGGTCAATATTTTGAGGGCTCATGGCTCACTGGATTAAAAGTCTGTTGGTATCTAAGATAATACTTAAATGTTAGACATGAGCCTATCTGTAGAGTGCTTAAATCTATTGTTTTTGAGTCAGTATTCTTTTTGCTGTTGTTGTTTACATGGACTTACTTTGGAAAGACTAATATTACATGGGAGAAATGTGTAAAATAGAGTACATTATCTAATTATATGAGGTTTTTAAATTGGCCCATCTGTAGATGTAGAATATGAAATAATTGCTGCTCAAGTGGAGGGTAAGTTGAAATTATGGCAGGAAATGACTACTAATACATATTGTATTATTTTGAGAGGGTAGTGATGATAAAATGTTCTAGAACTGAAGGTGATATTCATAGTCCAACTCTTTAACTTTCTAAGAATTGTTCTTTATTGAAGAAATACAGATTGCATTTGCCTTAAACTTAGGAAAAATTTTAGATTAGTAGTGGGTGAATATGAGTGATAATTTAGAATTTAATATCACACAATTCTCAAAGGTATAGGTTTAGTATGTTGATGAATAAGACTATCAATAAAATATGATGTGATATATCTTCTGAGTGACTACATATGACATTGTGAATCAGTGAATATTCTACAAAATTATGTAAATTGCGGGATGAAATAGAATTGAGAGGGATGAGAGATAATGATCATCATGATGCAATATATTGGACTGGGAATGTGGCTTAATGTAGACTTAGTGGTATTGTTTTATATGCATGTGTATACTTGTGTAATACCCTCAATGGGCATGTCAATATGTTATTATATGTTATTGTAAAAGGTTTTGCTATGCATATTCCTGTATATGTGTCTCATGGGACATATGTTGAAATATATTTTGTATGTAAAGTTTTGATTCAAAATGTTGTATCATAGCGGCAACTTTATGTGTAATATCTAAAAGATTGCCTCTATGTTTAACAAACTGACAATATCACTTTAAGTGCCAACAACCAATGTATAAGGATTCCAATTTCTAGATAGTGGTTGTTCAGTGCTCTCTTATTGTTTCTTTTTCCACTAATCACTATATGTATGCAATGTCTAGGTATGTTATGACCTTTCAATATGTTCTTTGGTTGTTTGTATATTAGTATAGAGATACTTATTTGGATTTTTTGCTATATGTTACTTCCCCAGCCCTCGGCCCCTCTATAGAAGATTGGTAAGGGTCCATCTCTTGCAGATTCCTCTTGCAGGTCCCATAGGGCACCTTACCTCCCCCCAATAAGGGGAGTAGAGTGGGGGCCTAGGACTGTCAAGGGCACCCAATTCATAGGGGGTAACATTCACCCTCGTTTTGACTTCTACTGTGCATGTCTTGCTGCGTTCTTGGTGGAATTTGACCCATTCCATTTCTTTCATACTTCCCAAGTCCTCCTTTACTCCCTCTAGGTCTAATGCTGCCTCCTTCTCCTTCTTCTGTGAAATAGCATTACCCATACTAAGGGTTTCACGTACCTTGAGAGAGTGTTTAGCTTCAGCCAGTATCTTTTCCTTTCGAGCCCCACGTTGGGAGCCAGATGTCGGGTCTTTGTCTGTCCCACGAAAGACGGATGGCGTCCAAGGAAAGGTTAGTGCGGCCGCTCACCTGTTCCCCAGCCTCCCTTAGCCCAAGAGACAATCACACACAGCGGGAATTCAAATCAAGCAACGACTCATTTATTAACACAGAGCAAGCCCTTTCTAAAGCAAAAGACTGCGTGGGAGGGGAGGAAATGGAACCAACCAATCACTGTAAAGGTCACACCTTATCATGCGCCTAAGTTTCCATAAGCTGTTTACACACTGAACATAAACAAATCAGGCTCTGCCCACTCAACTTCACCTCAGGGCAATCTTTGTTGCCTGTGTGGCCACACTGTCCTCATAAGTCCTGTGTCGTGCCCTTTATGAACTCATAATCTGTTTTAAACCTTATAATATTTCATTTAGGATATGTGATATCAGAAATCCACTGTGACATCATGACCATTGTGACATCATACAGACAGACATAGTGAACATTGTGATATCATAATCCTCCTAGGACTTCAAGAAATTTGCAAGGACACCTGCCTTTGTAGATACCACAATCCATTCATGAACTCATATTTTCTGTGATTTCATGACAAATGAGAACCTTTATGCCATTTGAATATCACCAACCAATTGTGACATCATAGACCTACTGTGACCCATTACCTGTATGGCATCACCAACTAATTATAACATCAAAACTTTTGTGATGTCACATTGTGACATGATGATCATGACATCTGTCAGTGTGATGTCACAGTTGTCATGATGTCAGTGGATTTCTGGTATTTCATGATACATAAAATATGAGGTTGAAAAATAATGAGGGCAGATAGGTCTAAGATATCACAATGTTAACATAACACAAAAGTTATGAGGACAGATGTTAGTGATATCACATTGTGTTAGTGATATCACAATGGCACTGTGATATCACAATGTGATTATGACTTCAAAATGGTTATGTAGGTTATGTAGGTACAAAAATGTGTTTCTGATATCAACTCTCATGCCACATTTGAAATACAATGAAATCACAGAATAAGCATTCACAATGTGTCTATGATGCCACAATGAGAATTGTTGTCATAATGGGATTATGTCATTGAGTTTGGTGATATCACAATGAGTTGATGCTCTCATAATGAAAATGTGATGTCACACTGTTGAGGATGTCACAAACACTTTTTGATGTTATAATGGCATGTCTGACCTCAATTGTCAGTTAACAACAAGGATATGGGTACACAAAGGGACTGTGCTGTTAAAAGGGCATGGATTTTTCAAAGGAGCTAAGAGGTCATAATAGACTTGAGATGTCACAAAGGAATCATGATGTCACAATGACAATATTGTCACAATGGGTTTGTGATGTTGTGCTGATGATGACATCAAAATGGGATTGTGATGTCACAACGAGTTTGAAATATCACAATCAAATTTCCAATTTCAATTGCTACTAGTTCACAAGGAGGATACTGTAATAATCAGCAGGGCCCCAATAATCTGTAGGGTCTGATAATCAGCCAGGCACCATTTCCTGGGTAGCTGGAAAGGACAAAGTATGCCACCAAAGAAGGTGGAGCATTCTGTGGGAGGGGCTTGTGCATTAATCAACAGGTGTTTAGCTGTTAAGAAGTGATTGGGCTGTAGGCAGTTTGGGATGTGACAGTTGAAAGCTGTTAGGCAGTTGGAGTAGAGAAGGGTTACATACTTTATATAAGCTACTTGTTCAGAGAAATAGAAGGAAAGAGAAAAAAGGAAAAGTCCTGGAAGGAAGGAAGTGGTGTGATAGCAGAAGGGGAAAGAACCTTGGAGGAGAGGAAGTTGTGGGGGGGCAGGAGGTGAAGGATGGAAACTGACGACCCAGGCAAAGCAGTTCATACATGTGGAGAGTGGAGAGGCCTGAAGAGAAGAAGGAACTGGTAGAAGGGAAAAATGGAAAGACATCGAAGGATGTATAGTTCTGTAGCCAAGGAGAGACAAAGGGAAGGGGGAAAAAGGCTTGCCCTCCCCTTTGTTTGGAGCTTTGGCTAACATAATTTTGGGGGTTGGTGGTTTGGAGAACATTTATTATGTTAAATGTGTCTCAATGGATTCTCTTGAAATACAGAGTCCCTAATTTTCAGAAACCCCATCGAGATAATCCATTTGGATAGCATCAGGCCTTGTCCCAAGGGAAAAATCCTCATAGGTGAAAGTGTCAACCCTCAGTTTTAAGAGTCTACCTCAAGTGTTTGTCTCCAGAGGACCAACATTGACAAAAGTCATTTAGGTTCCTTTAGGGGTGCGTCTAGGAAAACTTGCCAACCTGTTTTGGGGACCCCCTCTGGAGGTCATTTGTGGCTTCTGGGAACTCCTTGAGAGGTCATGTAGGGCTTCCTTGGGAAGCAATCTGGAACCTCATCAAGAGTACATCTGCTACTTCCTTGAGAAGCCATCTGAAACCTACCCTGGAGGTCGTCTGGGGCCTTCTCCAGGGGCCATCTTGGACTTTCTCCAGAGGTCATCTGGGGCTTCCTCAGGAGGCAACCCGAGAACTCTTCAAAATAGGCGTTAGGACTTCCTTAAGAGGCAAACTAGGACCACCTCCTGAGGTCATCTTGAACTTCTTTGGGAGGTCAGCTTGGGTTACCTTGATGAGAAATGTATGACCGTCTTCAGACATCACCTGGGACTTACTTGAGAAGCCATATAGGACCTTCTCTGGAGATCATGTGTGGCTTTCTCAAGAGGGTTATCTGGACCTTCCTCTGCGGTTCCCATATAGCTCTTTGAGTGGTCATCTGGGAGCTATTGGAGAGGTAATCTCAGCCTCATTGAGAGGACATCTTGGACCTCCTTTGGAGGTCATCTGACACTTCCTTGGGGAGTTATTTGGAACCTCCATGAAAGATTATCTAGGGCCTCCTAGGGACGACATATGTGACATTTTCCAAGGGTCATCTGCGGCCTCCACAAGAGGCAATCTGGGACATTCTCTATGACATCTGGGAACTCTTGTATTGGTCAACATTGAGACATATGGGACATGTAAGTTAAGCGTCTGTGGCTATTGGTCTGTTTGTGTATGCTGATAGTTTTACCTGTGTCCTGTATGCATCTCTGTTTACTCCTTTCCTCAGGATTGGAGAACAAGGCCATATCCAAGTTGCCATATCCAAAAAATATTCTCCCCCAGGGTTATAGAGTCCCTCAGAGGAAGATGCATTGATGTACTCTCTCCTATTCTTTGCCACCAGAACCTGTCATGTTAAGTCATCCTATACCAAAAGTGGTTACTTTTATCAGCCTGAGGTGGTACAACGTGGTATGTTACCATTATTACCCTTGAAAGAGGAACAAGGAGGAGATGGGGGGGCAGGACCCCATTTGAATATATGTTCCCTTTACAACTAGTGACCTGTATAACTGGAAACAGCAAACTCCATCCTTTTCAGAAAAAAAAAAAAAAAAACAGGGGCTCATTATTTCATTACAGACATTAATTTTCACACACAAGCACATCCGGAATGAGTGTCAGCAAATTTTACAGGTGCTTTTCACCTGGTAGAAAAGGGAATGAATCCTGCTTGGTGATTTGAAAGTAGTACTTGGACCAGACAGTAGCCCCAATATTGAACCAGACCATTTAGAGCAAGTCTTTCCACAGACTTAGCCAAGCTGAGACTTACAGTGTTCGAGGTATGGAAGTGCTTACCTATTATTGCTAGGTTTGATTAGCAGGGATACTGCAGTGGCTAGAAAGCCAAGTCATCAAACTAAGGTGAGTGAGATGGTACAATTCCCCAGTGAGTACCCTAATGCTTTTCTGGACCTTCTCCCAGAAGACTATAGGACAAATAGGCCTATAGATTTTGAAGCCCTATAGAATCAAAGAGCCCTAAATATGGTCTTTATTACCCAGTCAGCCCCAGATATTAGAAGAAAGCTTCAAAAGTTAGAAAAATTTGAGAGAAAGTGTATTCTAAGTTGGAAGTGGTTACCCAGTAGGTGTTTGATAACAGAGATACCCTGGATAAAAAAGACTCTAAGATTTGGGCATTTACCCAAATGCTTACAAACAAGACCACACTAAAGCTGCCAGCACAACCATGTTTACTGCAGCATTATTTACCATAGCTAAGGTATGGAAACAACCCAGATGCCCTTCAGTAGATGAATGGATCAAGAAAATGTGGTATATATACACAATGGAATTCTATGCCCCCATCAAAAATAATGACATTGCCCCATTTGTTAGGAAATGGAAAAACTTGGAAAAAATTATATTAAGTGAAGTAAGCCAGGCCCAAAGAAACATAGGTCCCATGGTTTCCCTTATTAGCAATATCTAGTATATGTATGAGTCAAGCGGAAAAGGTCAGATAATGTGATGTTTGGAAAATGAACTCTTAGATATGTATTTTAATGTTTTTTCTTTCATGCATGTGTTTCTAACGCATTTATAAGATTATTTCTTTGTTGCTTTGTATGGCCCTGCCCCACAGTATAACCCCCGATTTCACTATATTTGATGTCAGTATAACTTGTGGAGGAGATGGGGAAAAACAGGTCGTTTAAGGATACAGGTGGACCTGTTGCAGCAATGAGAAGTACAAGTTGTCATGTCAAAAACGAGCTTTAAAACTTCGGTGCCGGCGGGGGGGGGGGGGAAGATTGGGTGGGGGAGGCTGGGAAGGGATGTGAAGGGTAAACAAAGTAAGAGGCTGCAATGCTTGGTAAGAAATGTATGCATTATCCTGCCCATGTAATTGTAACCCCTCTGTACAGTATGTTCACAAATAAAGTAAAATAAAATAAAATTAAAAAAAGAAGACTCTAAGAAAGGGGGTTGAATTCTGATAGGAGCACCAGAATAGGGATCAAGGAACCCTTGGCAAAGACAGTACAATTCATTTGAAATGGCACTAGGGAACCTCTAGGACTACATCGGTGAGCTTATTGCAAGCAAAATGGACATTGGGAAAAGGAATGTCCAAGGAGGAGAGAGATAGAAAACGACAGGTTATGTAATCACATTAAACACCTGGAAAATGTGTTCATAGCTCTGGAGTAACATGCAAAGGAGCTTGGGGCTTGGAATTCCAACTGTGTTCAATTTAAAAAGCAGCCCTCTGAACTTAAGAAGAAATGTGGCAAAGAAGAATTCACACACTGCTATCTCAAAACACAGGCTTATAAAAGACTGAATCTCCAATATGTGCCCGTCAAAAGTTAAAAGCACATAGAAGAGCACATTGAAAAAAACAGAGAATAATTTGACGTGAAGAAAATATTTGAAGATATAAACTAGTGACAGTCAAAAATGAGAAGAAAATCCTCAAAAGGAACCTAGAAAACACTCAGAATCAAATGAAATTCAAGTTCATTTGTCTGGATGAGTATGAGGCAAATTAGGGGATCAGAGGCCAACAGAAGCACAAGACAGCAATACTGCCATCCTTGCTAACCACAAGAGAGGCAAAGAAGAGATCCTGATGCTGCATTAAAAAAATCGTGGACATGAAAAAGGAGCTGGGCCTGATATAAGAATGTATTAGGCTGAAGTACATGTCAGTTATAAGCTTTGAAGAGTGTCACCAGAAATTCAAAGCATTAGAGAAAGAAGGAAAGAATAGTTAGCAGAGAAGACTGGGAAGTGCTGTGTCATAGAAGATGAGGCCGAGAAAAGTAAAAAGGAAAATATCAGGTTCAAGAAACAGATTGTTCCTCTTCAGAAAGAGTTAAAGGACCACATGCTCTGATAGGGAATGCTGGGGAAAGGGAAAAGCATTAGGAAGAAAAACAGAACAGCTAAACAAACAGTTGAAAGATCTGTCACAAAAATACACTGAAGTGGAAAACTAGAAAGAGAAACTACTAGAGTAAAAACTCCAAAAGACTGCTGAGATCTTCATTATAAATGTAATGCAGAAGCATCGTGTCCCAATGGAACAGGTGGAGGTGGGAAAAAATACCTCGCAATAGCACCTTTGCGAATTTAAGGGAGCAGCTGAAGAGCAAGCAAAGTTGTTGTGAGAAGGAGCAGCAACCAAGAGGTTAAAAGCACAGTCAAAGGAACTCTCCTGTGACCCTGCCAAAACAGTTAGAGGTTAAGGAGCACATTGAGAAGGAGAGTGGGATCTTGAAAGCAAGTTTGAGAGAAAAGAAGGAGAATAAAATGGAAGAAGTCTCCAAGGTTCAGAGTACTGTACAGGAGGTAAAGAAACTAGAGACCCTAAGATACAGGGAAACATCTGAGCTGATCAGGTAACTTGGGAGATCACTCTAAAACCAGTGGGGTCTCTAGAGCTGCTAGTCGTTAAAATTAAAGGAACAAGCAAAAAGAATTGTAATAAGTGTATAAGTGTTCACACAACTTGTAAAAAATTCATACAGGCTCAAGCTTTCTGTCAGTTTACATGTAGATATTTGCACCCTGGTAAATTTTCCAAGGCTACTACCTAAAACTCTTCTGAAAACCAGTGGGGCATTAGCCTGACAATACTTTGTAAGGTTTGTAGGTAATTTCCAACAGGTAAATGCTGAAAAGCTGGAACCTATGGAAAGAATTCATACGTGAGGAACCTCAGATGGTGAATTTTGGAAAGTGGACTTCACAGAGGTAAAGCCTGGAAAGTATGGGTATTGTTATCTATTAGTAATAGTGGACACTTTTTCAGGCTGAGCTGAGGCATGAAATAATTCCTTGATTTGGCTTAACCTTAGCTGTGGGGTCCAAAGATGGCCCTGCATTCATGGCCCAAGTTCTCAATTATTAACTAACACTCTAGGAATAAATTAGAAGTTACAATCCATTTATAGAACTCAGAGTTCAAGGCATTAGAAAGAATGGATATGCCCTCAAAGAAACTAACTAAATTAAATACAGAGACTGTCCATGGCTAAGTGAGCCTCCTCCACTTTGCTCTCCTTCGACCAAGATGTAGCCTTTATGTTAAAGGATTTAATCCCTTTGAAATATTTTAGGGTGTACCACCCTCTTTAGTTCCTAAATTTGGGAAGGCTATATTAACAGAAATATCTATCTACAATCTGCAGGCTTTACAACATATTCTTTTATGGACCTATCCTTTGGTAACCAAGGCCCACCGGCCACCTAAGAAAAACTCCACCTGAAGGGGAGGGGCCAAGATGGCTATGGAACAGCAGGGAAACACCACATCTCTCCCTAACGAAATGCAGAGTTTGGATTTCACTGGTCCATTTCTGCAAGTGACCCACAAAAAAAGGCGATTACTCAGAGAGATACCGGAAGTGAAAAAAGAAAAGGGAAAAACCTATACAGACAGTAAAATAGGAAGACTCTTTCCCCAACCCTTGTTGGTGATGGGGCTCCCCACTGAGCAGCTTAAGTGGTGGAGTTTTGTGCCAGGTTGCTTTAGTGGCCTGGCTCTGGACCCTCCGAGGACCACACACCCACAAGCATCCTAAGCCTCACAGAAGACTTCCCAGGTCCAGTGCCAACCCAGAGAATACAAACCAAAACCTCAGAAGAGCCAGCATGAAGATTCCCCTCACCCTCCCTGACATGGCGCCTCTGCCTGGCTGGTGAAAGCAGGCCAACCCAGTCAGGAGCAGCAGCAGCTGTCAGCAGTGGGGAACGACCCTAGACTCACATTGTGGCACCTCTCTCCTGCTGGTGTAAACAGCCTAGCCTAACCTGTAGCAGCAGCAACAGCTGGCAGTAGTGGCAAACCATCAAGACTCTGGGCACAATGCCTCTTGGCACTAGCCCACAGGAATAGCCCAGAGCAGCCCGGTGCGACAGTAATAACTGGCACGGGGACAGCTGCAGTGAACAATTCCAGACCCATGGTGCTTTGTGCCTCTCCATACTGGCCCACATAAGCAACCCAGCCCAGCCTGAGGCAACAGCACTGGTTAACACCTGACTACTGGTGGGTTGGAGGGCCTCTCCATATCAGCTTTCATGAGCAGCCCAGCGCAGCCCATGGTGGCAAAGGTGGTGAACAACCCCAGACATGACGCAGGGTGTGGTGCTGAACAACCCCAGGAAAGCTTTCCTGCCTGGTCTGGCTTTGAACCTGAATACACAGATCTGAGCCTCCTGAGTAGCTACAATTACAGGCATTTACAAGGGTCTAACTCTTGCCAACCCCTACATTTTTTCTACAATAGATCACTTTTTAGTTCATGAAAGGAATTTAAGCAACTACAAGAGGATCGACGTAATACCCTGTATTCTATCTGACCATAGTGCAATCAAACTTGTTCTCAATAACAATGCATAAAGTAGAAAAAGCTTAAACACATGGAAATTAAAGTGCACTATGTTGAACAAGACGTGGGTCACAGAAGAAGTTAAAAAAGAAATTAAAAAGTTCCTACAATTCAGTGAAAATGAAGAAACATAACAAAGAAATCTATGGGTCCCAGTGAAAGCAATCCTGAGGGGCAAATGTATTGCTCTCAGTACACATATCAAGAAAACAGAGACCAAGTAAACAATCTTATGATACAACTGAAACTGCTAGAGAAACAAGAAAAAATTGAACCTAAATTTGCTAGCCAGAAAGAGATAACCGAAATAAGAGCTGAAGTTAATGAGATAAAGACTGAGAAAATTATAAATAAATTAATACAACAAAAAATGTTTTTAAGAAAAAAATCAATAAGACTGATGGACCACTGGCAAGATAAACTAACAAAATAAGAAAGGAGACCCAACTCAATATTATCAGAGATACCAAAGGAAAAATTACAACAAACATCCAAGACATTCAAACAATCATAAGGAAATAATTCCAAACTCTACTTACAAAGGAAGGAAAACCTAGCAGACATGGATGAATTTCTACACAAATACAAATTGCTATTTGCCCTTTCCTGGTGGGGGCAGCAGTTCAGTAAATAAAGTTATTTCCTGCCTTAATAGTGTATGGTATCCTCTTCCTAGGCTCCGAATGAAACCTACCTATTTAATATTCCTTACATATGATGCTGTAACTCAGATGGGGTTTTTGAGTTGGAAATGTTAGAATTTCCTAACCACTCCTTTTCTGTGAATTAAACTGCCCTGAGACACCACGGGAGACTTTTTACCAAAACCATTGCTGGCCTTCACATCCACATCCACACCACTTCTCTTCACTGGTGAGTGAAACTACTCTCTATGGCTCTCTGTTGCTCAATCTCTGTTCAGATGTGGCACCATGCCAGAGAGTTCCTATGGCCTTCGGCGGAAAGGCTGGTCGCCCCCGAACCCGAGGTTGCTTGGTTTTGGGGTCTTGGCCATTTCTCTCTACAGTGTTCTAGGGGAAGTAGGGACATCGCTTCTGCCCGGTCAGCTCTCCTTCACTCACCAGACTGACTCTCCTACACATTTAATGGGGTGCTACGAGTCATGCCTGAGCCATGAAACCCCTTGAAATGACTCAGGCTCTCCCTGGATAGCCAGAGCACCTAATTTTTTATGCTTTTCTCATATTTAGACAATTTGTGCCTCAGCAATGGTAAATGATCAGAAGTCTGTTCACTTTCAGGATCTCTTTGCTCTCTGCTAATCATGTCCAACTTTCTATATCTCTCCCTTTCTTTTCTACAACTCTTTGTATTATGCCATGAAGGGTGTGACAGGTCCCATTCTACTTTCCCGCTAAAAGGCTAGCCTAACTAGGCTTGATTTTTTTTTAATTTAATTTTATTTTATTTGAGAACATACTGTACAGAGGGGCTACAATTACATGGGCAGGATAATGCATACATTTCTTACCAAGCATTGCATCCTCCTCCTTTGTTTACCATTCACCTCCCTTCCCAGCCTCCCCCCTCCCCCCACCCAATTATACCCCCCTCCCCCCCCCCCACACCGACATTGTAAAGTTGGTTTTGACATGACATTTTGTACTTCTCATTGTTGCAACAGGTCCACCTGAATCCTTATACGACTTGTTTGTCCCCATCTCCTCCACATGGCCTACATCCTAAATTCAGCCAATGACAAATGCTGGAAGGGATAAAAGAAAGAAACATTACTACATTGCTAGTGGGAATGTATACTAATACCACCACTTTGAAAAGCAGTCTGGAGGTACCTAAGATAGCTAAATATCCACCTTCCTATGATCTGGCCATACCACTCCTTGATATCTACTCTGAACAACAGAAACCAGTATACAAAGACACACACACACACACACACACACACACATACACACACACACACACACACACACACACACAGGTCTATGATTATTGCAGCACTGTTCACAATTGCCAATATTTGGAAACAACCCAGATGAGCCATACGTGATAAGTGCATCCAAAAATTGTGGGGCCTATATACAATAGAATACCATGTAGCCTTTAAAAAGGACAAAATGATGGTATTTGCAGGGAAATAGATGGAACTAGAACAAATTATTTGAGTGAGGTAAGCCAAGAACAATGAGACAAACGGCATAGGGTCTACCAGATACGTGGATGCTAAAGTCAAAATGCAAGAAGGTATGACACAGTGAACAGAACTCGAGAAACAACGGGCAACCACTCATTTTGTTGTATCACCATTAATGACTTCATGTTCTTGACTATGTAGACGGTAGAAATATGCACCCAATGGAGGGAAGCCAGGAGGAGAAACACAGTAAGTGGTAAATGGAACAACATACAACAAAGGGGTCCATCAGCTGCACTGGACATAGAAGAAAAATAACTAAGCAACCCAAACACAGTGATGGGAAGAGATGAATGAGAGGGAAAGAAGACAAGAGGGAATAGCCTACATAAGCAAAAGGAAAAAAATGTAAATATCACCTGAGGTGGGAAAAATAATTTGGATTTTAAGAGCTCATAGAATTAACAAATTTTGGACCATGATAACAATAATTTGCCTTGTCAAGGTTAAAATGTGTTTGTGACTTTAACTAAGTATCACAATTCCATAATACTGTGAAATATGTGAAATATATGTAATCACCTACCTCAATTTTTACAAAAATGTGTGAGAATGGAAGGGTTAGGAGGGATGAGTGACAATGTTGTCAGACACCTTGTATTTGTGTACTGTTTTGTAGAATGGGAACTTCTTTGTTCAACTATTTAAAGATAATAATAATAAAAAGTATTTAAAAAATAAACATTAGGATGAAAATAAAATTTAAATTTAAAATAAGAAATTAAATCCAGTTGGAAGGAAAATTTCTTTGAGGAGAGTAGTTTAGTTTATTCTATAGCAAGTCTTACTTCAGAAATAAATGAAAAAACTAGACCCCAGGTAAGTGAAATAAAGTAAGAAATGGAGTTGAAGAAAGAAAATAGGAAACTCCACCCACTCTTTCTTGCCTGGACAGCTGGTGTGGGTAAAAATTCATCATGCTCCTGAATTGAAACCGAAGTGGCTAGGACCTTACTTGGTGGTGCTAACTTCACAGTCGCCTATTGAATTAGCACGAAAACAACATTGGATCCATCAGTCTCAAGTGGAATAAGTAGTGGACCAATATACAGAGAAGCTGCAAGAAGGACTGTTAAGGATATGACTTACTAAGTGTTAATTAGTGCTAACTAGTGTGTTTCTATAATTTACTTGTTTTTTATTAAATTTACCTTTTAAGCCTGTTCATTGGGTCGAGAGAAGGGAATTTTTAGGATTTGTTAAGAAGGAATCAAGGATTTGATTGGACATGAAAAAACAGTGGGGGATATATAAAGCAGCATGGTCCTAATAATGAGCAGGGCCCACTAATCAATGTTGCCCCATAACTTGGCCCAATGGAGTGCATGGGGCATGCCACACAAAGTGAGCATTGCATGCTGCTAGAGGGGGTAGGATGTCATCCTCACATGATGAGCTGTGAAGAATTGATTGGGGAACAGGCAGTTTGTGAAGTAATGGTTGAAAACTGTTAGGTAGGAGACCCACTGGAGTGATGGAGGGGTTCAACCTATATATAGGTTATATGGTCAGAGTAATGGAATTGGAGAAAATCAAGAAATGAAGGAAGGTAGGAAGGAAGTGGTGAGACAGCAGGAGGGGAAAGACCTGGGAGAAGTGGAATTTGAGGGAGAACAGGAGGGGAAGGAAGCCAATTGGCCACCTGTCCAGAGAAGTGTAGTTGAGAGGCCTAGAGAGAAAAAAGAAGTGATGGAAGGAAAAAAGGGAAATGCAGGAAAAGTCTATAAAAAAGGAGGGAATAAGGGAAAAGGATAAAGCCTTACCTATTGAAGTTTTGAGGGTAGAAATGATAATTTGGGGGGGTTGGTGTTTTGCAAACGAATTAACTATGCCTATTGGATGTCTGAGGTTTGGTGGTTGGGGTTGGGCTGTCACTGAGTGTACAGCCCAGGACAAGGTAAATGCAGGCC